>NC_071263.1:7291970-7469470 GCF_023375685.1 Ictalurus furcatus | reverse complement strand
AATAGAGAGATGTAATCAGCAAGGAAGCTTCCCATACAAGCTGAGGAGCAGTTTGGTGCCACAGGGGGAATATGGGGTCAGGTCACATCACCCAGCTGGAATTGAAGACCTTTCACGTGACTCTCAATTCTTCTTACCAATTTGGTGGCATCATTACAATCTGCTCTATCAACCATCAACTTCTCCACCTAGCAAAGACTCTCCTCAGGTGGGCCCATCCACAGCTAGCCTCACTGAGAGCAAGTCATCTACCAAGGCTGTACAATAGTGCAGAAGGCACACTGTCAAGATCCAGGGGTGTGGCACCTCAACTGTGGAGGTACAGGGGGGATTCCTTTGCCTATGCAAAGTCAGCACATTACTAGTTGTTTCCAAATGGATCCGGATGCGCTACCCCATATTTCACTCTCTCTACTGTTAATTCTTCTTATATTGCAGACTATTTCGCAACTAGCCATGAGGTCACAGAAAGCTATGGCTGCAGTGGGTGCAGGGTCACCAAAACGGACAGTTAAAGACTGGAAAAATGTAGCCTGGTCTAATGAATCTCGATTTCTGCTGAGGCACACAGATAGTAGAGTCAGAATATGGCACCCACAGCATGAATCCATGGACCTAATCTGCCTTGTGTCTACAGTCCAGACTGGTGGAGGTGCTGTAATGGTGTGGAGAATGTTTTTTCTTGGCACATTTTGGGCCTGTGAATACCAAAAAATCATCGCTTGAATGCCACAGCCTTTTTGAGTATTGTCACTGACCACAATTTAAACATCTTCTATTGGCTACTTCCAGCATGATAATGCACCATATCACAAAGCAATAGTTGTCTCAAACTGGTTTTATGAACATGACTATGAGTTCATTGTCCTTCAGTGGCCTTCCCAGTCACTGGATCTGAATCTAATAGAACATCTTTGGGATGTGGTAGAACGGGAGTTTTGCAGCATGAAAGTGCACCTGAAAAATCTGCAAGAATTGCTTTATGCAATCATGTCAACATGGACCAGAATATCAAAGGAATGTTTGCAAAATCTTGTGGAATCCATGCCATGAATAAGTGAGGCTGTTCTGAATGCAATGAATGGCCCTACCCAATATTAGTATATTTTCCTAATAAAGTGCTTGGTGATTGTATGTAAATAGCATTTTTATGATATAGTTCCAACATGTATCTTTTTAGAAAAAAAAAAACATTCACTTACATCTCTATTCTCTGCATCTATCTCTATATTACAAAACATATAAGTGGAGTAGCTTCCAGATCATAAGGAAATATTTTTTCCTTCCAATCAATTCAGGTAAGTAATTAGTTTAGTAAATGGTTAGTAATTGCACAGTGCCAATTTGACTCTAGAGCCCAGACCATTAGATTTGAAACAATGAGGGGTACCCCCCCCCCATTTTACATTGGCTGAACCGCAGACCATTTTTTTATACAAAGCTCAAAAAGCATAATCCTTTGAGGCTGTAAAATTAGAATAAATCCATTAGAAACCATACTAAAGAAACTATGGCCTTTTTTCTACTACTAGAATCTTAGGTTATGACCATAACCCTGGTTCTCTTATAACATGAGTGCATTATTTCACTATGGTTACGTGCCTCCCTGCATAGTCTTATTTCAGTACATTAACTCTTGTTATCTGATAGCCATGTCTAATGTTTTGGGGAGATGCTGGACAATGAAAGCTGAGTTACATTTTTATATAACCCCAGTATCCCCTAGCACAAACCGAGAGCATGTGAACATCACTAACTCAAAAGCTACTGCAAATAACAACGTTTCCCGAAGTCTCCTGGAGTGGTTCAAAAGGAGACCATGACTGGGCATCCAAAAACACCAATCCCATGAAGGAGCAAGCAGTGTGAATACAGGATGAAGCTCTCCCTTCATAAAGAGGCATATTCAGGGGTGTTGACGCACCGTCCAATCACTGAAACCCACATGGCAATCATAGATTGTGGCTAAATACAACTTAGCGGAGGAAACTTCCTTGGCCATCTCACAAAGGGTCAGTAGAAATGACAAAAATGTTGGGCCCAAACACTGACATGGGACCACCTGCAGTTTTTCACACCATTCCATTCCATTGTTGGAATCTGACAGTAATTAATTTGGACCTCTCATGGGCCATTCCCAGAGTGCCACACGCTCTGGATGGTTATGAAAAACCTCCCCATGTGCCCGAGACAGTAGATCTCTGCACAGAACATGCACCCACCCTCACTGGCTTGTCATGACTGACTGGGGAATAAATCTGGGAACACTGAGTATTCTCCTTCATGGCAAATAGATCTATGATGACTTTCCCAAAGCACATCCATACTGTGACTTGCCTTCAGTGACAGAAAGTGTGCTCTGTCCCACACTTTTGCGTGATAGCATGTGCAAGTGGTGAGACTATATTCCCCCTTGGAGGTTGGTATAGAACACCATCATGGTGTTGTCCATGTAAACAGAACATAGTTTCCGAAGTTAAAGCTGCTGACGTCACTACTGCAGCCACGTTTATGCCATTTATGCTTGTATGTGTGTGTGTGTGTGTATGTGTGATCCTGCCTGTTTTCTGTAGTCCATTATCAGTGCATTTGTCTTATCTATTTTCAGGGAGAGGTTATTTTCCTGGCACCACAGTGCTAGGTTTCTGACCTCTTTTCTGTAGGCCTCCTCATCATTGTTGGAGATGAGGCCTATAACTGTTGTGTTGTCCATGAATTTGATGATGATGTTGGAGTTCCTCATGGCCATACATTCACACAGATGTACAGTGAGTAGAGGGGAGGACTCAGCATGCATGAGGTGCACCTGTGTTGAGTTAGTGGTGAGGACGTGTTAGCCCATCTTCATCACCTGGTGTCGCCCTGTCAGAAAGCTGAAGATCCATTTGCCCAGGTTTCAGGCTTGGAAACCATCTAGTTCTATAGTGTTGAACACTGAGCTGTAATCTACAGCATCTATGAACTTTTATGACAGTAGGCAAACTGCAGAAGATGGTAGGGAGCATGGTGCAGATCAGGTTTTTGATGTGGTTCTCAAAGCATTTACTGATGATGGAGGTGAGTGCTACAGGTCACCAGTCATTAAGAAATGTTGGCTTGTACTATTAGGAACAAGCACACCAGTGGACTTCTTGAAGCCAGAAGGAATTAAGAGACACATTTAAGATGTCTGTGAACACACTGGCTAAGTGATCAGCACGTGCTCGAAGGATGTGGCCAGGGATGCCATCTGGCTTTGCGAGTTTTGACTCGCTTAAAGGGCGTGTGCACATCATGCACGGAAGTTGTTAGCCAAGTCTGCTGGCTTGGGTGCACATGCTGTGACATCGGCGGTATTGATTTTCAAAAAAGCATAGTGTGTTCAGCTCTTTGGCAAGAGAGATGGAGGAGTTTGTGCTGTTGGAATTTTTTTTGTTTTGAAGTTCATTATGGTCCACACTCCTTGACATACATGCTTTGAATCAGTGGTGTCAAACTTGTCTTTGATTCTGTCCCCATACTCACATTTTGGTGCTGTTCTGCAAACAGTGTAACTGACCTTTTTGTATTCTGTCATGTCTCCGGGGACAAAAGCAGCAGACTGGGTGTTCAGTGTGTGTGTGTGTGTGTATATGTATATATATATATATATATATATATATATATATATATATATATATATATATATATATATATGTATGTATGTATGTATGTATGTATATGTGTATATATATATATGTGTGTGTGTGTGTGTGTGTGTATGTATATATATATATATATATATATATATATATATATATATATATATATATATATATATATATATATATATCCAAACTGTCTAAGTAGGAACAGCATCTTCTAGATACTTCCTGATAAACCCTGTGACAGTATGTGTACTCATCAATGTTGTTGTCCCAACCCAGAATTTCCCAGTCCATGAGATCAAAACAGTCTTGAGCGTGGAATCTGATTGGTCTGACCAGATCAGTACACTCCTCATTTTTTGTATGCATTCTGGAAGGGGGAGTAGCAATGATTCGTCATCCCGTCTCCTGGTGTGTTTTGGGGCTAAGTTTGCTCTGTTGAAGTACTCAACAACTATATTAGGGCACCCTCTGGGTGTGCAGTTTCCTGTTCATTGAAGTCCTTGTACAGTATCTTATGTGCCACATCAGTGTCTGCTTGTGGTAGCATGTAAACAGTCAATATAATAACTTTTCTAACCTCCATTGCTAATTAGAGTGGCTGGCACTTAAGCATGATATTTTCTAGATCGGAAGAACAGAAGGTCTTGAATGTTAGCACATTCTGGTGATCGCACCAACCCTTGTTGATCATAACACGCACTCCCCTTTCTTTGCTCTTAACAGAGCATTCTTTATGTTTGTATGGAAAAACCCTTCCAGCTCAATGACTCTGTCCGGTATGTCCTCTGTTAGCCAGGTTTCTGTTAGGCAGTTTAATTGCATTCTCTTGTTTCTCTTTGGAAAAGAATCCATACTCTCAGCTCACAGTGTTTGTTGTCTAGTGGCTGGACATTTGCTAAATGAATGCTGGCAAGTGGAGGGTGGCTAGCTCGTTTTCTTAGCCTAACTAAAATGCCAGCACTCCTTCCATTCCATCTCCATGTGGGAAACCTCACACTTTTTAGATAGGGTTTCTTGGTCGTATATGACGATGCTGAGTACATCTCTCATGAAAAGGCTAAACAATTATACTAATTAACAAAAGACTGCAAGGTTATTTGGGGGCTTGCAACACCTCAAACTAGAGCAAGTAAATGTCTGTGTTTATATAGCACCTTTAACCTTAGTGGTTCTACAAAGTGCTTTACACTGTTTCTCATTCACACACATACACACACACACACCAACGGCAGCAGAGCTGATGTGCAAGGTGCTAGCCTGCCATTGGGAGCAACTTGGGGTTCAGTGTCTTGCCCAAGGACACTTTGGCATGTGGAAGGTTTGGGGATGAAACTGCCAACCCTGCGATTAGTTGACAACCTGCTCTACCGCCAGAGCCGCAGGGTTTTCCTTAGATTTTCAGAGGGCTTAGATGCTGTCTGGGTTCCAAGGGGTGGTGGTGGTTTAAGTTATTCAAAGGAAATTTGAGTTATTTTAAGGCTTACCATATTTATGAAAGAAAGCTGGCAACACTTATAGTACTTATACTTAGTACTTATAGTCAAAAGTCTATTAATTTCACCAAATAACGTTTGAGATTTAATAAAACTATATGTGTAGCCATTAAAATGTGTATCACCTTTATATAATGTTTCAACTAAATTATATATTTCACAAATAAGTAATTAATAATCCACAAGTTATGGCAAAATATGCTACAACTTATTTTACAAAAATGAAATATGCCAATTTTGAAGGCAGGCAAGGCCACTCGCACTACATCACTATCTATATGAGGACTTGCATCACTGTCTGCGACTGGTTCTCACACTACACTGCAGGAACAGAGGAGAAAACTATTTCTGTCAGGGACAGTTGTGGGAAATGCCGCAGAACCCGCAAACGTTTGGAGAAGAATCCACCTAAGGCTTATTCACACGTAACCTTTTTTTAAGTGGTCAGCACCTGTTTTCCACAATAATACTGTGGAGTAGACTGTTTTCATAAACGCCTGAGATTCTTTTGGGACGCTCTCAACTGCATTTTGGAACAGCCATTTTTATTTTATTTTATTTTATTATTTCAAAAAACATTTTGACCAGCAGTTTTCATCAGAAAAAGACGTTACAAGAGATCACAGCCTAACTCAGTTCTGCTACCAAGCCACTTTATATGCTAACATTAGTTTAGTTGCAGTTTCTTTATTGAATGTCAGCTAACTAGCCTCACTGGCTAACATAACCTAATTCAATACATGAATAGGGCTTCGGAGGACTATGCAGAGAGGCATATGCCCAAAATGGGATACCAAAACGAATGCTTGAAAGAGAACTGTACTTTTTCCATTGGCCACTTGCCTAGGTACCCAATTGTATAGTTTCCAAAATGTAATTTTCTAGTTTATCACTTATTAATTCACTCTCAGTAATGGATTTATCATGGTCAGGGTCATGGTGCATCCAGAGCCAATTGCAGGAATACTGGGCATGAGGCAGGATTATTGGGAGGTAGGTGAAAACTGGAGAAACTGAAACCCATGGGGACACACGGAGAACATGCACAGAAATTCTGCACACCTCAGGGTCTAACTGGGGACACTGGAGCTGTGATTTGAGAAATTGCAGCTAATTTAAGAAACAAATGAAACATGGTCACAGTGACCATAATAGTAAAAGAGAGACCGCATTGTTTAACAAGATATGGAAGACTGAAGAACAATGTAACAATATACCATTATTTCAGATTCCCTTATCACACAATACCATCATCAGGGGCATTAGCTGGACAGTTAATCAGGTTGAGCCCAGATTCTTCTGCAGTGTATTCTTAAGTAAACTGTTTCCATGCATTTTTGTTCTTGCATGTGAGGACTAATTGATTAAAATGGGAAAATTTGAAAAAAGTGGGATTTATCATAAAACTTGCCTCAGGTGTTATCACTGTTTGTTTGCAGGACTACCAAACCAATAAAATATCAAACATTTTGGCTGTCTAACACAAGGGTAGGCTAGTTTGACAGACATTTACACACCTTTTTCCTACTCAGCATGAGAGGCTGTTAGTGTTTCAGTTTCAACCCCTTTACTGGTAAAAATATCATCATGTATCCATTTTTCCCCTCAAACTAACCGACTGTGTGAGCTAGCATTTGGCAGAGTTGAGATCTGTCAGCCAATAAGACACAAGTATTTCCACGTATTTTCCTGTAAACTCTGTCTGATTGGCGGGCTTGGGGAGTAAAGGAATGCATGTAACGGCATTACATAATCAGGATACAAAAAACTGGTAACTGTAATCCGTTACAGTTATGTCAAAAAACAAAGTAATCAGATTACAGATATGATTTGTAAAAAAAAAATGGGAATACTATCAGGATTACAATTTTTTTCATTTAAAACCAAAGAAATCACTCTTTTGACATTTTATTTCTGACCTTTAATTAAGTAATTAATTAAAACAAAACTAAATAAACTTATTTTAGATCATATTGCTTTTCTTTTGACTTTATTTACATATGTGACCTTAAAGTAATCCAAAAATAATCAGATTATATTACATTCATATTGTGATACTTGGATTACGTTACTGATTACATTTTTATTAACTAATTTGTAACGGTAACGGAATACTTTTTTAAAGTAACCCTCCCAACCCTGCTGACTGGTCTTGCTTACATTCACTGAAGATATAAAATTACAACACTGCTGTCTTATTTTACTCAAGTTCAGTTACTTAGTGACAAACGGCTCCAAGTGGAGAATTGTTCTGGGCTAAAGAAAAAATCGTCGGAGATACAGCCCTGAGTGCCCAGGCCAGGTTATGCCTCTGACCATCATAACTGTATATTAGCAGAACCCTTTGAAATATTTTTCAGTTTTATCAGTTTTTTTCAGCTCACCTTTTAGCTTAAATAAGTCTGTTCTTTAATTACTGGTTGAATATTAATATTTTTTTATATCTTTAAACTTTATATTTTTTATATAGAATTTGCCAGTTACGCGAATCTTGGACAACCTGATGGACATGAAATCAAATCCGGTGAGTTATTTCTCTCCATATGAGATATTGCTCTTAATATGGTGCAACATACAGAGGGGGAAATAAGTATTGAACGTGTCAACTTTTTTTTTCAGTAAATATATTTCCAACGAGGCTATGCAAATGAAATTTTCACCAGACATCAGTATTAAGTCAAGAAATCCAGAAATATAAAGAATTCACAACATTAAAGTCCATAAATAAAGTTATGTGGAATAAAGTGGAATGATACAGGAAAAAATTATTGAACACTCTAAGAAAAAGCTGTTCTCTAAGGCATGGAACCAGCTGAAACCGTAAGTAATTATACCTCCTATCTGTGCAAATTAATATCAGCTGGGTTAGTAAATTGATGAAGGTGAGATGTGTGTGGACCTTCCAGCAGGACGATGATCCAAAGCATACAGCAAAGGAAACTCTCAATTAGTTTCAGACAAAAAAAAAATCAAGGTGTTAGAATGGCCCAGTCGATCACCTGACTTCAATCCAATTGAACAAGTTATAAAGACAATATGATTAGAAGAATGGGCCAAAATCACACCTGAATACTGCGGCCCATTAATTTCTTCATACAGGAAGCGTCTTGAAGCTG
This sequence comes from Ictalurus furcatus, assembly GCF_023375685.1. NCBI lineage: Eukaryota > Metazoa > Chordata > Actinopteri > Siluriformes > Ictaluridae > Ictalurus > Ictalurus furcatus. The sequence continues at coordinate 7,461,232 of NC_071263.1, read as the reverse complement.
TCATTACAAACAAAGGCTTCTCCACTAAGTATTAAATAAATTTCAGTTAGCATATTCAGTAATTTTTTTCCTGTGTCATTCCGCTTTATTACACATAACTTCATTTATGGATTTTAAAGTTTGGGTATGTCTGGATTTCTTGAGTTAATACCAAAGTCTGGTGAAAATTTCATATTTTGAATAGCCTCATTGGAAATATATTTACTGAAAAAAATGTTGATGCGTCCAATACTTATACTGTATATCTAATTTGACAGTGCTAATAAATTTTGTATCTGACAGGCTGCATCTTTATGACTGTTTAAAATTGCAGTGCCTTGCATAAGTACTCCCCCATTAACTTTTACCATATTTTGTGGTACAGCCTGGAACAGAAATGGATTTATTTGAGATTTCTACCATTTGATTTACATAACATTTAAAGGTGCAGAATAAAAAAAAAGTAAGGAACCTTGTTTGTTGCATAAGTGTTCACAACCCTTCTAGGAACATAATTTTATTATAATCATAATCAGTCATTGAATAGAAGTTAACCAGGTCTTGGTATTTTAAGAAAAAGACCAGCCACAGCATTTCAGGGTTACTGAGGTAGATTTTGCCCAGTTTGCATTAGATCGTGTACTTTGAGACATTATATATGCCCTGCACAGAGCTGTTTCAGTACAGAGATAGGGTACAGAAAGAGATAATTCCAAGCAATCTGATCTGTTCTGTTATTGCACTGTCTCAACCAGGAGGAGGGTTTACAGTGAATAGACACTAAGTCTATTAAGTATTCATTTGTAGAGTTCAAGGATTTTGTAGTGCAACACTAGATCCTCTGAGGAACAGATGCAAACAGTAACAACTGCTTCATTATGCATGCTCTGTTTATTCCACACTAATTGACCACTCTGGATTCTCAGCAATTTCTGTGTATTAAACATTTTAGGAGAAATTTTAAATGGTGGCAAACAGCCAAAAATAACTAAAAATTACTTACTTACACTTAAATATTTTTACCCACATTTTATTAAAAAAAAAAAAAGGATTATTATTATTATTATTATTATTATTATTATTATTATTATTATTATAGAATGAGTGTTGGTTGTGTTGGACTTCTGACTAGCCTGTCAGTCAGTAGGTTTTGAATAAAGGCAGATATAAAGACAGCCATAGATTTCATTGTTATAACTTGTGTGTCTTATTTATTACATACTACATTAAACGCAAGTGAAAATAATGAATGGAAATTGCAAATGAACTTAATAAATAGCAGGTGTCTTTCAATGGCATCAGAATGGAGATTTTAAATGCCTTTTCATTTTTGGGTATAAACCAAACTTTCGAATTCAAATTGTGATTGAGAATGTGCAATAGAGAAACATATTTCAGTTCAGGAGAGTAAGAAGTTTTCAGAATTTATATATTTACAAATGTCAAAATGACACCATGTGAAGGGAGTTCCCAGGCCACCACACACAATATAAGTGCACCAAAGTATGCTATATAATGTATATTTTTTTGTTGTTTAGTAAATACCATTGAGTACCAAAAGCCTACTTAATACTCTCAACCCAAATGTCATTCAAAACAGAAACAGTAGGGTGCAAAGGCTTTGCTTTTTCATATTGTCGCTATAATTCCTTAAATCCAGAAGCCTTTGGACAGCATGAGCTTTGTGTTGGTAGAGAAATTCCCATTTAGCACATTGCTTCATTTTAAGTTATTGTTGGACTGTTTTAAAGGAAAAGTCTGCCTTTGAAAATGTCTATAACTGCTGAGGTTGTGTCTCTAACTGCCGGGGGTGTGATTGATGCTAATCTTTTATAAATGTGGAATTGTGTACAGAGGATATGATGTGGTAAATGTTTGACACCCTTCCAGTAATAAGACTTCTAGGAGCTCAAGTCATATTGGTCATTAGTCATAAGCCATATTATAGTCTCCCAGAATGACATTTTCAAAACAATTTTGATGGTTGCATCTTTGTAATGTTTTATGCATATATACCACTAACTAGCTTCGAGCTCTCTAGCAGACAAAAAAAACTTATTTTGGTCTAAATCCTCCTCCTCTTTCAAAATGCTGCAGTGGACAGCTTATGTGATTATCTCTTCACAGACTAGAAATGCTTATGCTATACCAGCCTCAAAACCTGACCACACACTTGACATATTATCATTTTCTTAGCTACTGGAGCTACAGAGCCCAGTACAGTGCGTCTCTTGTTGGGGGAAAAAACAGAGAGAGAGAACTGTCCAGGTCCTAATGCTTCTGCCGCTCTTCAGATGAGCATCACAGAGACACATGTACTCAACCTAGACCATCCAAAAAAACAATAGTGCTGTGCTTTATGAATAGTGTTCCCCACTTGGTATTAGGCATCAACTGACAAAGGAGTAAGCTGATAGCACAAAAATCTGGAGCATTTATCCATTTGGAAGCAACCATGGTGCTCCTCTTTCAGTGAGGTGATGGCGAAATATTCCTTTTTGTGGTGAAGTATGTGCGGGAGTGGGGGATCTGCCAGGCCACGCTGACTGAGGTCCTGTGGGAGACGAGACAGGCTTGGCCTCAGCCGATAGGGAGGATGAGTGAGAGGGAGCAAAGTCATTGTCCCATCTCCTGAGACAGTTCACTCATATTTTGCAGACAAAATGGGACAGTGACGTCTGAGTTTTACTCACTGAATTCTTTGAAAGTCATCGCCCATTGACATATGGCTGCTGGAAAACATAAAGCAGACTGATTTTAAACTTAGGCTTGATGATTTGAACTAATGTATGTGTCCTAACTTGCTGTGATCATGTAGGAAACAGATGACTACAGATACTTTGACCCAAAAATGCTGCGTGGCAGTGAAAGGTAGGGTTCTGTGTACTGGGAGTGTTTTCCTGTACTGATTTGGTATCTTATCTTATTATCTGTATGAAATTCATTCATAAAGCATGGTAAAGCCATTCAATCATGGCAACAATTTGTCTTTGTTACCCACATACTGTATAAGACAGGAGTCAAATCAAGTCATAAAAGAAAAAAACAAGGGATCCACATGTATTGTTAGTGCTGTAACTTACTTCATCAAAACATTTGGAGATTCAGCGATATATAATTTTTATTTTAATGTCTTCACAACTTAAAATGGTAATAAAAAGAAGGTTGAATTTGAATTAAGCTTATTATTTAAGCCTGTTATTTATTCCTTCTAGTTCCATTCCTAGGAACAAGAACCCATTTCAAGAGGTAGGTTTGGCCTGTTGCTTTACAAATATACTATGTAGAATTACTATAACTGTAATTAGTATTACTATAAGGCAATATTTTATTTATTTATTTTTTAATTACACATGGCCATTTTCAGAGAACAGTAATTCAGAATGGAAATTTTTATCAAGAATAATATTTTTCAAAATGTTACATACACTCACATCCACTTTAATAGGAACACCTGTATACATTTATGCAGATATCCAATTGACCAGTCATGTGGCAGCAGTACAATTCGTAAATAAAATCATGCAGATACAGATCAATTTCATTTAATGTTCACATCAAAGATCAGAATGAGGGGAAAAGTGTGATCTCTGTGACTTTGACCATGGCATGGTTGTTGGTACCAGATGGGCTGGTTTGAGTATTTCAGAAACTGCTGATCTCCTGGGATTTTCATATACAACATTCTAGAGTTTACACAAAATGGTGCGAAAAACAAAAAACATTGAATGAGCAAGAGTTCTGTGGGTGGAAACGCCTTGCTGACAAGAGAGGTCAGAGTTAAATGGCTGGATTGGTTTGAGCTGCCAGGAAGGATAAAGTAACTCTAATTATGCCTTACAAGCATGTTGAGCAAAAAAGCATCTCAGCATGCACAAAACATTGAACCTTGAGGTGAATGGGCTACAACAGCAGAAGACCACAACAGGAATCTGAAGCTAACATGGGAACAGGCTCACCGAAAATGGACAGTTGAAGATTAGAAAACAAATCATCTGGTCTTTTTTCCAGTCTCCAGCTGTCAATTTTGGTGAGTCTGTGCCCATGATGGCCTCAGATTCCTGTTCTTGGCTGACAGGAGTGGAACATCATATAGTCTTCTGCTGTTGTAGCTCATCCGCCTCAAGGTCTGACGTGTTGTGCATTCTGAGATGCTTTTCTCTTCCCCACAGTTGTATAGAGTGCATATTTGAGTTACTGTAGACGTTCTGTCAGCTCAGACCAGTCTGGTCATTCTCCTCTGATCTCGCTCATCAACAAGGTGTTTCAGCCTGTGTGAAATTCCCAGGAGATCAGGAGTTTATGAAATACTCAAACAAGCCCATCTAGTACCAACAACCATTCCACAGTCAAAGTCACATATATCACACTCTTTCCAAATTCTCATGTCTGATATGATCATTAACTGAAGCTCTTGACCTGTATCTGCATGATTTTATGCGCTGCTGCCACATGATGGGCTGATAACTGCATAAATGAGCAGGTTTACAGGTGTTCCTGTTAAAGTGGATGGTGAGTGTATTTCATCTTCAAAAACGTTGACCCTGGATGATTTTGGCACAAGCCTCTGTAAACAGATATGTGCTCAGAAGCTAATGAATAATCCTGAAAAGTTGTGGCCACTCACCGTCACAAATTATGCTTCTTGGATTTTCACTGTTGTCACACAGGCACGGTTATGTGGTTTTTATTATCAAACTTTTCATTTGTCTAATTTTAAGCTTGCCCTTTCTTTACAGGCCATTGTTTTTGTCGTTGGTGGGGGTAACTACATAGAATATCAAAATCTTGTCGACTACACAAGGGTATGTTTTGTTTTGGGTTTTTTTTTATTGGAAATGGATTTCTAAAGAAACATAGGTCATGTTATGCTGATGATGGGACAATAATGATTTTTTCTTTGCAGGCCAAGCAGGGGAAAAAGGTGATGTATGGCTGCAGTGAGCTGTTCAGTGCAGCACAGTTCCTGAAACAGGTATTATTCCATTCTACATACACAAGATCCCTGCGCTACATTCATGACATTGTATTAGTCATGAACAATCTTTTGTGAAAGAAAACACCTCTGTTATAGGGCTTCTCCACAGGGACACAATACACAACAGAGGTGCTGTGTTTAACCATTTTTCTCAGAGACAGTCATGTCTCTGTTCCCATTTTTGAAGCACTTTTGGCTCCAGACTGATCAAGCCATGGTGCAGTGGTGGAATAGGAGGTTCTTTATACCTTGTGCTATCAGATGCTATCCACATTGTGTCTGTAATACGTTTAGAACAATATAATGTACAACCCATTTCACACATCCACAGTTCACATATATTTATCTTTTCTTTATTTATTTACTTGCTTATGTACCTTATGTACCTTTTCTCCACAGCTCTCTCAACTGGGGCAGAAGTAGGGCTAACCTTGGGAATCCTGTTTTTCCTGCTTTCAAATCTGGTCATCTCCTCTCCATTTATACACCATTGTCCTTCCAACAAATTAATTGCTAATGTTCCATATACTTTATAATGTTTAGCATACAGTTATTTAATGAAAAAAATAATACAACTGTCAATAAAGTTTGAATCTCTCACAAAATAGACTACTTGACAATGTGAATTTCATGTGCCTTGGATCTGATAAACATACAACAGATGAAGCAGATTTGAGGTTAGTGGTACATAGCGATAAATGCATTAACTGATTTGATGATAGTACCTGGAAGCATCCCAGGCACAGTCCTTAATAAGGTTAGAAAATTATGTGCATAAGCACATGTAAAGACTGTATGCTCTCATTCTATGTCACTTGTCAATTAAAGACCATGTATCTGGTGTGGTGACTCACGAGTCGGTACTGTGGAACCCCAGCAAGGTGGAGACTTCAACCTGAGATGAGTCCAATTTAGCAGTTTCAATTTTCTGCCCTCAGCATTATTTTTATTTAAAATGGATTCTCATAATTTCTCTAATGTTAGAATATACCTTGAGTAGGTGGAGAATGGTGTCTATTTGGTATTAATGCAGACAACTAATGTTGTTATATGTTCTTACTGACACATTATATGTATAAATGTACATGGCCTAGTACTGAAAAATTTAACAAATTAGAAGATGCATTTGAAAATCTTGAAACAGCAGTAGACCTAAACTGTCTGTTTTGTGAAAATTGGTGGATTTCATTTTTGTCCCGTTGATAGGCTAGCTGTCTTGCTTTGGAACTGGGATTGTGATATTACTTTGGACCAAACAATGGAAGTCTCTTGAACCACACAATTTCTTACCTCTTAACATCTCTGATCCTAGTCTTGCATTTATTGCATTTGGGTAGTCTCATGGAATCCTTTACATTTGTGATATTCAAGAATGAACGCTATTTGATACAGACACAGGGGACCTGTAATGTAAGCAGATAAAATCAGATTTGGTCTTTTCTATAAGCAAGAACTCTGTTTGTAATAGTTGTTATAACATGATGTACCACTACATTTTTCATAGAGCACAGTGGATGATATAATACTCCTCGATATAATACAGGATTTTGTCCATGTGTACCATATTTTCTCCACTACATATATGAATGTAGTCATAAGTTTCCTATACAGTATACACTATATACACTAGATAAGCCTGCTGATCGGGTGTCTACAAACCTTTGGCCATATAGTGTATGTATACTGTATGTAGTGCTGAGTAGTGTAACAGAAAAGCATTCCTCTATACACTGAAGACATTTTGGTTTGAAATCAAAACATGAATATGAAATTATATATCAGAATTTCAGCTTCCATTTCTTTATATTTACATCCAGATGTGTTAAACAACTTAGAACATGGTACCTTTTGTTTGAACCCACCCATTTTTCAAGTGATCATAAATATCGGAACATGTTGCTGACCGCTGTTTCTTGCTGCCCAGGTGTGCCCTGTTAGATTGATTTTTTTAAACAATTAACAGCGCTGAATGTTTGAGCGCTGAAACTCTTGGTTTGAGCCCTAGGTTTTTCCTGTGAAGACTGCCTTTGTTGTTAAAAAGATGATGAAGACAAGAGAGCTGTCTAGGGGAGACAAGCAAGCCATTTTGAAGCTGAGAAAAGAGGGGAAATCAGTCAGAGCCATTGCACAGGCATTGATCATAACCAATACAATAATTTGGATTGTCCTGAAAAATATAGAAACCACTGGTGCATTAACAACCAGACATCAAACATGTCAGGCAAAGAAAACAACAGCAGGTGATGACAGAAACATTGTATTGAAGAAAAACCCCAAAACAACAGTCACTGACATCACCAACAACCTCCACAGGGCAGGGGTAAAGGTATCACAATCCACCATTCGAAAAAAAACTTTGAGAGCAGAAATATAGAGGCCATACCAGAAGATGCAAATCACTCATCAGCAGTAGGAATCAGAAAGCCAAATTGGAATTTGCAAAGAAATACAGAGATGAGCCACAAAAGTTATACAAGCTTATCTGTGAAACATAGTGTAAGCTTGATGCAGTTATTACAAGCAAGGGATATGCAACCAAATATTAAGTGTTATTTACATTAATTTACTTCAAGACTATTTTGCCATCAATTTTGACCAAATTTCCTGTGCCACTGAGATCCACCTCCATGAGTTTTGGTAGGGATGGTTTGTTTCTCTTGTTGACTCGACTCCAAACATAATGTTTATGGCTGTGACCATAAAGCTCAATTTTTGTCTCATCACTCCAAATGACTTTATTCTATAATTATGAGGTTTGAGTTTCTGTAGATGGTGTTTGGCATATTGCAAGCTGGCTGTTTTGTGGTAGCAGCATAAAAATGCCTTTTTTTCTGCCAACTCTACCATGCAGTCCACTTTTTTTTTTCTTTTTACAAGGGTCAGTACCCACCAGGGTTTTAGACTGATGGTATTCATAGTGCATGCACTAGCATTAGGATGTGTTTTTAAAGAGACTACAAAGTCGGTCTGGATGAGGGTATCTGGTACATGCTGTAAATGTATATGTAAATGTGAAACATCGCATCCCAGTGCTTTCAGTGCAGTGGTCATATCCGAACATGGTCATATCCTAAGGTGAGTCAGTTCCGCGTGACTTTGTAAATGGTAAATGGTCTGCACTTATGTAGTGCTTTTTAATCTTGGCGGTTCTACAATGCACTTTACACGGTTTCTTATTCACCCATTCACACACACACCCATGCTGGCCTGCCATCGGAAGCCCTGCGGTCTGGCGGTTAGTAGGAGTACATAAAATGTTAGGTATGTAACTGTGGTTCAGTGTCTTACCCAAGGACACTTTGGCATGTGGAGACATGTGGGCTGTGAATCGAACTGCCAACTCTATGATTAGTGGACAACCCGCTCTACCACCTGAGCCACAGACACCCCATTGTGGCATAGGTCATACAGGTGTTAGATACAACCTGTGGTTACTGCCTGGCGGTTAGTAGGGGTACATAAAATACTAGTTAGGTATGTAACTGTGTTTTTATGAACAATGGATAAATACTGGGGTTTTCTGTCACTCAGAACCAGAGCTGAACTAGTGGGAACTCGGCAGGTTTCATGGACAGATGGGCGACACAGGTGGTGTTACATATCGAATACTATGTCATAAATTCAACTAGTGACTTTGTGGAAGATCTAGGCACTTGTACACATGCACACAAGTGAGTATTAAGACACTGCCCATGCTCTTTATTCGGTGTTCATAGAACCACAGTTACATACATTTTGCGGAATACAACATTGTACTAAAGTAATCAATGAAAGGCAGGGCTTTCACATATTTACATGATTATTAATTAGACTGTACAAAAAAAATGAAAGCAATTGTTAGTACAAGCAGAAATCCCCAAATTGTAGCCTGATTGAAACTTACATGACAACAAATGACATTACTGCTACTCAAAAAGGCACCATTAAGTAGCACTTGTGTTTCGCAAGTGTTTACTCTGAAAGGTGGTTTTACAAAGTGAGAGGGTGGAGAGCTGTATCTTTTGAATGTGCTCCAACAGATAGGCATGTACACAGTTATCCTGTAATCTTGTTGGCTTGCTCCTCAGGAGACTTGGTAATGGGTGATGACACATTAGAGCAATTACTGCCTATGGTAAATGGTCTGCACTTATATAGCACTTTTTTTAACCTGAGCGGTTCTACAAAGCACTTTACACTGTTTCTCATTCTCACTACTCGCACACCAATGGCAGCAGACCTGCCATGCAAGGCTGCCATCGAGAGCTACTTGGGGTTTAACGTCTTGCCCAAAGACGCTTCAGCATGTGGAGACGTGGGCCGGGAATCAAGCTGCCAGCCCTATGATTAGTGGACAACAACCGCTCTACCACCTGAGTCGCAGCCGCCCTATAACGTTGTGCTGCATAAGATGTTATATCTTAGCCAGGTGTATGGATTCTTGATCCTGTTATTTGGCCTCATCAGTATCATCAACGTATGCCAAACTCAGCATGATATGCCCCAGCTCTGCCAAGCTCAGAGTTCTAACCCAATTGCATGGATCCACCAGACTGTTCTGCCCTCTTTCCCTTCACTACTTGCCCTGTTTCTGATAGCATTTATCCATTCCTGCCTGATCTTCATGGTCAAACCTTTTTTTAGATCACAGACAAAATTTCCTTTTTCCTTTATCATTACTGGTTAGACTATGAATTAATCTCAATTTGAAAATCTTTGCTAAGTCTATGATAAATTGGTGGATATGTTTTTCAGTCTTATGTTAGAAGATAAGATCTTATTTGGCTGTACAAATGGCAGATAAATCAGCATACACTACAAAGAAAAATGCTGACACAAGGGTTTGGTTTTTCAGCTCATCACGTCAACAAGCATAAACTTGGCTTTGTCATAGCTGCAGTCTGGTTTTTCCTCCTTGTTCTGGGCTGGAGCACTTCTCCTGGACTGAGGCAGTTACAGAGGAGGTAGGGTCTGATCTTAAGAGTCTGATAACTACTTTCAGTTTTCTTGTATTTATCATAAAAAAACAAATATAGATGTAGAAATATTCATTTATAGTCATAGACAATTTAAGTCCTACAGTTAGGTTAACATGTCCATATGCAGTCCACAGATATGGAACGTGAAACTGATTGGAGCTACATTTTTTGTGCCGTTCAAGCTTTACACCATCAGCATTTTCTTCTTTAACTTCTTTGTGCCAATAATGGTCACAGTGATCATGCATGTGTCCCACATTCATACATTCATTTATAGCTACAAGACCCTCAGAGGATGATTGATCGCAGCATAACACAGGTAAGATTATTTCAGGCTGATGTGGACTCTCAAACGAATGCATTATGTCATGCCATTATTTGCCATATTTTGCTCTCTCTCATGGACACCAATGTCCCTCTGTAGGTATTGTTCATTTTGTGACGGTCTTCCTGTTGGCCTATTCTCCATACAGTCATCAGTCAAGCTGCCACTGCTGGGCCCTTGAACAAGGCCCTTAACCCTCTCTGCTCCAGGAATGCCATATCATGGCTGACCCTGCACTCTGACACCAACTTCCTGACAAGCTGAGATATGCTAATAAAAGAATTTCACTTTGCTGTAATGTATATGTGACAAATAAAGGCTTCTTCTTCTTCCTTGTGGTCTGCTTGGGTCTACCAAGTACACCCACTCAATGGTATCCTGGCTAGCCTCTTTGCTATGTCAGCAAGTTTCCACAATTTTTCATTTATATTGGCATGTGCTCCAAGTTCCGGAAGGATCTCCAGGCTCTGTTTTGCTGCCTGAGGCCCAGTGAAGCTCAAAGCCCTTCCCCACAAATGTCACTGGTAGCACAACCTAAAGATGTGCAGCTTCTTCTGGACTACTTTATGGAGATAGTACCAGAGATGAAGATGCCAGATAATGAAGATGCTTGAGCCCAAGAGGAAAACAATGAGAACAAGTCATGAGCGTGCCCCTTTCACAGCCATTTCTAAAGAACGGCAACTGCTGCAAAGTGTGTTATTGATTCACATAAAGTGATCAAATTAATTTTTGCATTTGCATAACAGAAATGACCATTTAGATATGTAGAGTCTATTCTGTGATCCAGGGAACAAGACATGAGAGACATGAATAGTAGCTGAGTGCAGTTTGACAATAATCTGAAAAAGAAGTGCTAGTTACATAATCTGTACTATCATTTATAATTAATGTGGAGTAATTTGAGCTTATTAAATGGATGGCTGCCAGACAGGTAGGACTTGGAAAGTATGTATAAACAGCACAGCTGCCTATTCTGCTCCAGATGCCATGAAGCAAGAAGATTACCAATTATCAATTATCCAATGCCAACAATGCCAACATTTTTTATTTACATTTGATATATTAACTATCAGTTAGCATTAAGATTTCACATTTATGGAACTAAAGGGTGCCAAATCTTTTCCAGAATGACAATACCCCTGTGAACAAAGTGAGTTCTAAGGAGACATGGTTTGCCAAGGATAGTGTGGAAAAACGTGAGTGGCCTGCACAGAGCCTCAACCTCACTGAACACCTTTGGGATGAATTGAAACATGGACTGCACCCCAGGCCTCCTTGCCCAACATTAGTGCTCAACTTCACTAATGCTCTTGTAGCCGAACGAGCACAAACCTCCACAGTCATGTTCCAAAATCCTGTGGAAAGTCTTCCCATAAGAGTGGAGGCTTTTATAGCAGCAAGGAAGATACAACTCTGGAATGAGATGTTCAACAAGTGCATATGGGTGTCATGGTCATATGTCCACACATTTTGGCCATATAGATATCAATATCTATGTATTTCTCGTATTGGTCCTTCTAATAAAAAACACTGGAAAGTTGTACCATCATGGCTTCATCCTTTTTTTTTCAAGAGAAATATGTTTATACAAGATGAAGGCCAAAGCAGCTTTGGACATTAATAGTGTGATCATTTCATTTGTAGTAGTGTCATTGCTGAGATGTTAGATCAAATTTATCACTGTCACTCAAAATCGTAATATGTACAAAGTTATACATCAAAATTAAGTGTCTATTGGGTTAACAAAATGTTAACATTCTAACATTTGGAGTTTTTGCTTGTGTGTATACTGTATGTACTGTATACTATATGGCCAGTGGTTTGTGGACACCTGACCATCACACCCATATGTGCTTGCTGAACATCCCATTCTGAAACCATGGGAGTTAATATGGAGTTGTTCCTCCCTTCCTGCTACAACAGCCTCCACTCTTCTGGGAGGGATTTCCACTAGACTTTGGAACGTAACTGTGATTTTTCCCTCCCTCCATTTTCTATACTGCTTATCCTACCGGGTCGCGGGGAACCTGGATCCTATCCCAGGGAGCATGGGGCACAAGGAGGGGTACACCCTGGACAGGGTGATAATCCATCGCAGGGCACAATCACATACACACCCATTCATACATTATGGACACTTTGGACATGCCAATCAGCCTACCATGCATGTCTTTGGACTGGGGAAGGAAACCGGAGTACCCAGAGGAAACCCCCGCAGCACGGGGAGAACATGCAAACTCCGCACACAGAGGGCCGTGGCGGGAATCGAACCCCAACCTTGGAGGTGTGAGGCAAACGTGTTAAATTTGATGTTGCCAATTCCCACCCACTAGTAAACTCTCCCCTATCACATGGCCTCTACCAGATTGTGAGGGTGAGGCTAGCATGTGCTTCCTCTAACACATGTAAAGTTAACCTCTGTGTCTTTTTTAACTGCTGCTCATGCAGCATCACAGGGCAGTGTGATGCCTTTAGCTCACAGATGCCTGCGACTGGCTAATATCACTGTGAATGGAATGGGAGAAAAAGTATGCCATCCCTTCCAACCTGAGAGCATGGCCAATTTTGCTCCTTTGGCTCCCAGCCTCGGATGGCATCCATTCGGACCTGCGATCTTGTCAAAACCATGCTGATATAGAAAACGGATCAATGCCTTCTGACCAAAAAGATTTGAGAATTCAATGGCACTGTTATAAGTTATTTTATTTTAAGAAAATCCTTGCAGACAAACCTGGGCTCCAGTGTATGTTACATTAGCCAGAGCTAATATTTACATAGGTGAAGATGGTTGCCTAAATGAGACATCCATCGAAATATTGGACAGCTAATACCATTTATATGAAATAAAATGGTACTTCATGAATTCCTTTGTAGAAAGCAGTGGCTCTCCCACAAAGCCTCACATTGTGTAACACATGACAGTGCAGCTTTTGCCCATGTGGAAACAGATGTGTCATCTATCACCTTAAACTCACACTCTCATTTGTTTCAACATCAAGAGAGATTCTCCACATAATGTCACCTGCTTTCGTGAGCACTAAAAAAACAAATTACCTGGAATTACTTTCTGCTTGAGAATGAGATTCACTACACAGTGACATTAGCTGTTTCTTAAACGTTTTGATTATTGCACAAAACCAAATTAAATTTGATTTAAATAAATGTTTTTTAACTAATGCTACTGACTATTAATGACAATTGAAACTGTTAAAAGGGTTCCAAAGTATAAATATTTCCTTTCCAGGACTACTACATTTGTTATGCCAAATATAGTCCATGTTCAGGTAGCACTTAGTAAGACAGCTGGCATTCAGACAAGCTTAAATGTGTAACAAAGAATTCTTTTACCTGAGTTTTAATACAATCACAGTCTACTGCACACAGTCTGAAGGGCTGAGCAATCTGTAGACCAGCCTTGACAATAATTTTGTTGTCGAGAACCACTTTAATCTCAGACTTTTCGTGCCATGAAATATTCATTCATTTGGAAATTGGGAGAGTTCCCAGTCATTACAGTAAGCAGTTGTTCTATTCAGGCCACAACAAATGGATCAAGTATCGTTCTTTGAGAGGTCTTCATCTATCTGTGTGAATAAGCACTGTGTCACACATCACATTCCCATACAAACTTCCTCTGTACTTCATCAGTACATGCCAGTGAGTTTGGAGATGCCATGGTAAACAGCAGCCTATCATTTCCCCAGACTGCCTAGATCATTTAATCACATTGCCTGGACTGCCCTTTCAATTATATATAGCCACTTAATAAGAGATTAAATATCTGAACCCAAAATGGTTGTATAAATATTACCAAGAAATAAAATCTCTATACCTAAAATTCTCAATAAATTGTGTCTTTGCTCTGTGTGTACAGTGTAAAAGTCTGCGGATAGGTTAAAAAGATAAAATGGTGGGACTAGACTGTCTAATTTAGTCTGAAAACAAACACTCATCTGGACTGAATGCTACACTATTTGAAAAAAAAATTGAGAAAATTAACCATTTATTGTACAAATTTACAGTACAGGGATTCTCAAAGTGAGTTTCCTAAAGGAACCCTTCTGAAACGGGAAATTCTGTTGCAAGGTTCTACATAAAACGTTTTAAGGTTCCCCCAGAGGGACAAACCCAAAAAGAATTTATGCTTCTAGATTTGATCCGTTATCTAACAGTGTAGGAATAGCACAGAGGTTTCAACAATGAGGTTATTTTCAGATTTGCCTGTAAATGTGTTATACATTGTTTTCATTTAGTCTTAAATTTACACCTAAAATACTGAAATAGAAACTGAATTTGACAGACATATCAGACCCCTTCCCAGCTCTGTAGGTGCATGTGTATTTAAGAGAGACAGAGAGAGTGAGTGAGTGAGAGACAGAGAGAGAGAGAGAGAGAGAGAGAGAGAGAGAGAGAGAGAGAGAGAGAGAGAGAGAGAGAGAGAGAGAGAGAGAGAGAGAGAGATGTTACAGTATTATTCGACTTTGGAGATCAATCCGTTTTGTTTTTGCTCTGTCAACAAGGTTCTTTACACCACCAGCCTTGAAAGCTGGTCTGGCTTTCTTTCATGTTCTGTGTTCAAAATCTCTTCCATGGTTCTTAATTTAGAAGAATATCATTAACACAGCTGACCCTATGTAAAAGATTGCCTTCTGACTCAGATTTCACTATATGACCCCCCCCCCAACAGTTAGACCTTCAGCTACTTTCCAGACATTACACAAACCCTGAGAGCCCAAGAGACCTTTTTCCAAATGTAATATTAATTCAATTTAATAAAGTAAATACTGAAACACAAACAGGGACATTACTTCCTTTACTTATCCCGTAATAAACACTGTTTAGCTCTTCACAGTAAATGCTCCCAGACTGTACGCACCTTTTTATTTCCTCACTTTTTATTTAGAAAACTTTGTGTTGATCATACAGTCTTAACTCTGCTGTAACTCTTGTCTGAAATTCCAAAACCTAAAAAGGCCCAGGATACTGTATATTGATGAACTTTACACTGGAGCTGGATGGTCCGCCTCTTGTGACGTCACCATGAATTCACCAAGGCTTTCAGGGAGATTATTTAAGGGATCCTAAAATTTCAGCCACTGCGGGAATATCATCTACAAAGGATTTAATTTTTTTTTCATCTTACTAAAGCTTCTGAGACTGGAAGCCCAAAGAAACACCATCCTATATAACACCTGTGGCTTTAGTTCTAACCTAAGGTTTGTCTATTCCCATCCATTTTAATACTGAATATTTTGCATCACAAATTGTGTTAATTCCTTCTCTGTGTCTACTGGGGATTAAGCGAAGTATGCACTTTTAATCGAGACAGTAGTGAAGGATGTGTCTGGGAATTCAGGTTTTTCTGTAGTATCTAATCCCAAATACAAACACTGCAGTCTAATTAGAAATAGGCTTTGTTGAATACTTCTTTAAGACCTTCAACATGAATTTCTCCAAGGTATAACAGTAAATTCAGTTGATCTGTTCCACTGCAATCCAATATAATGCTCTTCTGTTTTCTTAGCTGTGTGACTAATGTAGTGTGACAAATCTTCTGCTGTGTCTCTGCAGATGTCTTCAGTAACTACGCCGGTTCGGTTTGCATTTCTTCATGTCCTAGGTAGGATACGTATTGATTATGATTATTATGATTATGCATATAATCACAATTTGTATCAGTTTTATTCAATCAGTATCAAGAATGTAAGTTAGTTTTGTGTTTTCTTTGAACTAATGCTTTCTGTAGATTTGTGCATGCAAACATACAGTACTATTTGTGTGTATTATTCATTTTATTTTAAGCATTTCATTCATGTTTTTTTATGTCTTACATATGTATTTATTTGACACAGGCATTCTGTCTCTGATGCCCATCAGCTTTGGAGCTGATTTAGGTGGTCTGTCTTTACTATTCCTTTTATAGACATGTACATATGCTTTTCAGTTTGGTTTGAAATTACTGATATAATCAAGAATTATTTATGATTAAAAATAATCATTAATAATTAAGTACTAGAACAATGTGATTGAAATATTACAAAGAATCTATTACGACCTAATTCCAGACATTGTAACTGAGTAGACACTGTGGTTTTAATGTAATCTGTATGGTTTTGTTTTTGTGCTTTAGTTCCGATGCACATAGGATGCGGCACGCGCGCGGCGGACTTGGCGGACTCACCGGACTCACGCGCGCTGGTGGTGTGTCCCGCAAACTGCACGCTGTGGAAACTGTCAGTGTTCGGCTCCGGGATTTATGCCTCCATCTCCAGCATCTGCGGAGCCGCGCTGCACAGGTACTCAGATCTAAGTGTAATAAAAAAAGAAATCAGATGAAATATTTATAGATAATGGTTGGAAAATACTGAACCATAACGGACTGACACTGAGGTCATCCTGCAGAATGTCTTCACTCGGCAAAGGGTTATAGCACAGGCCACCAAATACCTCACACCAACACGCCTACCTGTCTCTCTCTCTCTCTCACACACACACACACACACAAACACACACATCTGATCACTGGCCACATATGATACTGCACTGTCTGTACTGGATTATATATTTTATATTCTCACACATATCTGCATATACATGACCTATGACAACACGTGGCAAATATGGGCCTGTTTATATCATATCTCAACATATGCCAACATACACATTCATGTAAATACACCTTTTTTAATGGAAACGTGCTGATGAGCTCGATAAATGATCAATTCTGAGATCTTTAGCCAAATGAAAATGGAAAGCAATTTTCCAACATCTTTAATGGTCTGCACTTCACCCATTCACACACCAATGGTAGCAGAGCTGCCATGCAAGGAACTAGCGTGCCATCGGGAGTAACTTGGGGTTCAGTGTCTTGCCCAAGGACACTTCGGCATGTGGAGTCATGCTGGCCGGGAATCGAACCGCCAACCCTACGATTAGTGGACAACCCGCTCTACCACCTGATCCACAGCCGCCCCAGTTTAAATCAGTGATATATAAAATAAATCAAATTCTATATACATATCATCTACGTATGTATCACCGGAATTATTCATGCCTATTAAGTCTATCAGCTATCAGTATATGTTAAGAATGTGTACATATAACAATACGCCCTGCTGAAAGAAACGAAAAAAAACCCCACAATATAAACTATGACAGAAATTCTAATGGTTTCCACTACAAATACCAAATACCATTACAAACTATAATTGGTCCTTAATGGTATCCACTAGGCAAAACATGCCACCAATAGAAGGCAACATATCACCAGTAGAGACTCATTGGGACTACTACAGTTTCCATTAAAACCAGTGCAATTTCCATTATAACCAATAAAACCATTAGACGCAGGGTGTGTGTGTGTGTATATATGTATATATATATATATATATATATATATATATATATATATATATATATGTTATTCCTTCATTATATGTGGTGCCTGTGGTGCTTATCGAAAAGCGGTGGGATTATTTGAACAAATACATGCAACAATTACACAAACAAACATATTCCAACATGTGCATATTCTTCCCTGGAGATAATGAACCTCCAGGTCGTGATGTATTGTTTATGTATTGTATCGTTTATGTATTGTTTATGTATTGATGTATGTAGCTACTACGTTGACTAGTTATAAACTTTATCCAGTTAGATAACACACTATCTCAGTGCCCTTTTCTACCATACACGGAAAACTAAGCTGTGTCATTTTAACAGCTTTAGGTTAAAACAGGTACAGTGTTGTATTTTGAAAACGAACTGTTCCTAACCGTCCCTCTGAATGTTGCAGTGGGGTTATAAGTGCGTCAGGAGGACCTCTGGAGATTCAGAAACTGGCGGGCAGGAGTCACTATCTCAGCTCTTACGCACACGGCATCCAGACTCAGTCTTTGTCCAGCTGGAGTGCATCATTCACTGTAGCCAGTAGGTGGCGACATTTTCGCTCTCTGCTGCATGAACGCGCACACATAAATGTGTGTGTGTGTGTGTGTGTGTGTGTGTGTGTGTGTGTGTGTATGTATATATATATATATATATATATATATATATATATATATATATATATATATACATACACACACACACACACACACACACACACACACATATACATATATATATATATATATATATGTGTGTGTGTGTGTGTGTGTGTGTGTGTGTGTGTGTGTGTGCAGGACAAGGAGTACTCCAGGACCAGGGCTGGGAAACTTTGGTTCATGGAATAGAAAGTAGTGAATAAAAATACGAGTGTTAAGCCTGTTTTTAACATATAACTGTGTAACTATGCAAACTTCAAACTATATTTTTATTCACTACGTTCTGTTCATGTACCAAAGTTTCCCATCCCTGATCCTGGAGTACTCCTTGTCCTGCACATTTTTGTGTTTTCCCAGCTCCCAACATACTTGATCAGCTAATTAACAGTGCTTCCTAAGTTGAAGTGGGTGTATTAGAACAGGGCCAAGAAACTGTACATACACCAGGACCAGGGTTAGGAACTTGCACTCTGACCAGTAACTTAAAAAAAGTGCAGACTTTCCATATGTCAAAACTTTTCAAAACACCCTATTCACTATATAGTGCACAGTATATTTTAGAAGAATATTCAAGCCATGTTCAGAAGCATTGTTGAGATTTTACAACTTGCTCATGAAATCCTACAATGTACTACAATTAATTTACTATAGAGGTAATCAGAATGCACTTTGCCATTAGATGGGAACTGCCATTAGGGCCCTATTCCAGAGAAAGTTAAGATATTCTCAAATGCTACCTGCACATTGTAAAAGATAGCACAAGGAGACAACTTCAGTATATCATAGTGTCTGTATGTCTCAGTTACATTTGGAAATGATTGGAAACTATGGAGTTATTGGAAATGATCAGTGTCTCAAATGTAATAGAAAAATAGAGAATCTTTTCTTCCTTCTCTCTCAGGAAAAATCAGCTTGCCTATGGAAGTGTCCAGTCAAACCATCACTGCTGACATCCCAGCATCTGGAGCAAGTAGGTGTCCAATTTGAACACCCTCTCCATTTTCCGGGCTTGGGCCTGGCATTGAGAATGCACTGGCTCGTGCAACCCTCCAGTGGCTGGGGTTGGTTCCCTAACTGGGAATCAAACCCGAGCTGCGGCGGTGAGAGTGATGCATGCTAGCCACTAGTCCACCAGGGAACCACATATAAATATATATACTACTTATATATCCCGCAGGCTAATGTGCTCACAATGTTTTACTTCTTGCAGCAAAGAAAGCTGTCAAGAAAACCCCGAAGAAACCTCAAGTAGCAGAAAACAGAGGTGCATATGACCTGACAGCTCAAATCACAGATCTAAAGGGACAATTTATCCTTTTCTAGAAAGTGAATCATGCCAAGGTAATGTTTGCCTTGTTCCAGATTGTCTTGTGGATATAGCTGTGATTCTGGACAGCAGCTATCATATAGGACATCGACGCTTCAACCTACAGAAGAACTTCATTGGTAGACTAGCAGCAATGCTGAAGGTTGGGCCAGATGGACCACATATGGGAGTGGTGCAAGCTAGGTGTGTATCAGGTCTTTCTATTTCGTTCGGAATAAATATCATCAATGTTTACCAAAAGAAACATTTGTGTAATATTCACTTTTATGTTTTTAGTGAAACACCTCGGATTGAATTCTACCTGGGCAACTATAGCATGCCCAAAGATGTTATTTTTGCCCTCAAAGAGGTAGCTTATGGTGGGGGAAACACCAATACAGGTGCATGGTTCTACTTTAAACACATGATATGATGCATGATGGTCATGTCACCAGCCATTTTGTCTGAACCTTATGGTTCCATTAAACCTGTAGTTTCTTTGCTTCACATTTTGTTACTCTGTGCGCAGGCAAGGCCATACTCCATACAGTAAGGAACTTTTTCAATCCTGATTTTGGAACGCGAAGAGGTCATCCACGGATTATTGTGGCATTTGTTGATGGATGGCCCTCTGACAACCTGGACGATGCATCAGTAATGGCTAGAGAATCTGGAATGAACTTGTTTATAGTGAATGTGGCCAAAGCTATCCCAGAGGAGATGGGAATGGTGAGGGATCAAGACTTCATGAAGAAGGTAGGTTTCTCAAAGACAAATAGGATGGATTAAATGTGTCAAAATATTTTGGAGCCTCTTTTTTCTGTTGAAAGAAAAATATTTGAAAAGATGACTACCGAGTACAAATATGTGTCTTACAGGCAGGGTGCAAAGACAATAGTTTCTTCACGATGACCATACCAAGTTGGTTCAGCACAAGTAAGTTTGTGAAGCCTCTGGCTCAGAAGCTCTGCTCTGTTGACCAGCTGCTCTGCAGCAAGACATGCTATAACTCAGTCAATTTGGGCTTCCTGATTGATGGGTCCAGCAGTGTGGGAGATACAAACTTCAAACTAGTTCTAAGCCTCCTAAGCTCTATTGCTCGCAACTTCGACATTTCTGATGTTGGCTCACGCATTGGGGCTGTGCAGTTCACATACGACCAGAGATTGGAGTTTGGCTTCAGTGATTACAAAAAAAAGGATGAAGCCTTGAGAGCCCTCCAAAACATCCCGTACCTAAGTGGTGGTACAGCCACTGGAGATGCCATCACCTATGCTATGGAGAATCTATTCCAGCCCGGTACCATGGGTTCAGGCAAGAAATTCCTTATCATTGTTACTGATGGCCAGTCCTATGATGATGTTAAAGGACCAGCTATAGCTGCTCAAAGGCAAGGTGAGTAATTAGTCCTGAGCCAAAATCATGTTGCTTGAACTTTGACAAAGTGAGATTAACTCCACCATTATCAGCTGAGATAATGTTTTCCAATACAAACATGGTGACCATTGAAGGCAAATGATAGAAATGTCCTAGGATGGCTATCCTAACCTCTAAATCTTGTCCTGTTACAGGGATTACAGTGTTCACTGTGGGTGTAGCTTGGGCTCCAATGGAGGACCTGAAAGCCATGGCATCAGAGCCCAAAGACACACACGTCTTCTTTACCCGAGAGTTCAGTGGCCTCGAGCAGTTTGAGCTGCCCATAGTACGGGCAATCTGCAGGGACTTCACAGAGTTCAATTAGAAAGTTATAGATTTTGGGTAGGTAGGTAGTAGATAAAAAGAAAGCAATAAAGAGAAAACTAGATGGAAAAAAAACCCCCAATGTTTTGGTTTAGCTTTATTGGTCAATTCTTCACCTATTAGAGCAAGAGTAGTTGTATTTTTTCTTTTCAAACTAGGTGTATTCTCTCTGTGCAGAGATAGCCCCTTTATTATATTGTTTTGTCATGAGAGGAGTCTGCATGGTTGTTGCTTTAGTAGTGCGATTAAACCAAAGGATTCTGTGACTTATTCTGAGACTGTGTAACTCTATATTAAACTCATACTAACAACGGCAGATGTTATTATCAGAGACCAATCATGGTTTCTGGTATTCTAGAAGAAAGAAAGGATGAAAGAATGAAGAAAGAAAAAGGAAAAAAAGGTTTGCTGTGTCTATCACTGGCTGCCCAAGAGAGTTTTAACGTCCATGCCTATGATAAAAACAGCAGGTTTGACAAGGCTGCCCTCTTGCGCAGGTCATTGGTACTACAGAAAGCCTGAGAGAAGTTCCACAGGTTAAAGGTCAAACCATAGCATCTTCTGGGTTATATCACACCATGCACTTACACAAGCACTGTAATGCACACAACTTTTTGCTTAATTACATCTTCTCATAATATATTTTGGTCAAATCCTATATTCACATTCTACATGTTCACAAATGAGATGTTGAGAATTGCATTTGCATTATACACACACTAACATTTTGATCACACGATTACTTGTTTCCTAAATTATGCTTAATGTTCAGTTATGCTCTTACCATGTCTTTCTTATATACACATAAATATGCATGCTTAAGTGCCTTGCAAACTGAGAAGCAACAGCAGTGATTGTACATGTCTGTTTAATTTATTACTTTCTTCTCAATAAAGGACAAGGTATTTTTACAAGATAGCTAATTGCTCGTTTGTCTAAAAGCGTGGAGTCATTCAAATTAATTCAAAGATTACTTTCTCCAGCGATCCATATGCTTCAAAATGATTCAGTCTTTCGTTTTAATCTAAAACAATATTAAGATACACACTGCTGGTTATTAATCACTAAAGAAAAGAGGCATAAAGCAGTGAGATGGAACAGGTTCAATATACAGGTACACCATTTAATATTTATTATAGACATTTTATATACATGACTTTTCAACAAGTGAATTCTGCTATGTGGTACAGTCTTTAAAATCTGCTAACTCAATTTGTAAATCAAAAAAAAAAAAAAAAAAAACACCTTACAAAAAAAAAACCTCATCAAAACCCTTCAAAGTGATCAGAACCTTTTTGGGAAGACTAGAAAAAATACTTTATTGTATTAATCATGCATTAGACAAAACAAAAGGTCTTAGTTACACCATAAATTGTAGGTTTAAAAATAAAATGGCTTATAAGATAAATGGTAGGGACAGAATAACAATTCGGCTGTTTCACCCAATGCTAGTTATCCAGATCCCTTAACTTATAAAAATGCAATAAAGATAAATTTAAACTTCATCTTCAGCCTAGGATGAAACCATGTTTTAAAAAGAGAAAAACATTTTCTTTCGTCTTGCTCTTCTACTTTCTTCTTAAGAGCCAAATCTTACAAATTATTCTCTTCTTTTTTTTTTTTTTTTTTTTTTTTTACAAAAGAGGCTAAGACTAACCCAAAACAGTGAAATAAATAAGCGTTCAGTTGTCTAACCTGTGATAAATAAACTCCGTTACATTAAGATGTACAAAACCATCACATAGTGATAGGATGCTGCTGTTTACATGTAAATATCTAAAGAGCTCTGAGGACGTGTGCTTCTACCGTTGTTCCATGATGCAGTAAAATAAAGTTAACAACACTGGGAAGGGCAAAATGTGCTGAAGCCTTCCCATGATGTAAGGTGGATTGAGATGGAGGGCTTGAATGGGGAAAGCACTCCCATTTTTATTTTAAAAATGCCATCTGCTACCAGAGTCTTCAATTATATAAAAAAGGATTATAAAAACTATACTCATTTTTTACACAAAATTGTTGAAGCTAATGCAAAGGTGAAGAAATTGAGTTGAATCATGTTTTTCTTTCCTAATTAATATATAACGCTACATTAAGGTCAAGAGGGTAACTTGTGCACCCGATGCGGTAGGAGGGATTAATTCCTCTGGTGCAGCATCTTTGCCCTGGTTGTGGTCACTGATGACCTTTTGATGAACATTATACCAATCCATGGTCACTGAAACATACTTCAAATACAATGTAATTACCTCATTTTATACCCAATCAAAAAATAGACAAACACTGATGTAACTCCAGCTCTGACTTACAGTTAGGTACAGTTAACCATTTTGTTCAACTTCTAGTTTGAAGGGAAAAGAAAAGAAAACATTAATACTAAGTGGGCACTTCACCCAGGCTTCACTAAACCAACAGTCCACCGCTTAGCCCTGGCATGTTCACTCAGGAGCCACCAGAGGCTGATTCAGCCTAGTAGCTATCGCTACTCTTTTCACAATGGCAGTGAAGCAGTCAGATCTTTCTCTTGCAGTCTGATTGTGAGGGCGAGTTTGTTCTGAATTTTGTGAATTGGGATTTATACAAATACTTTGGCCAGGGCATCTGCCCCAGCACTCCCTATGAATGCCTTAGAAGGGTGGAAGGCAACGTCGTATATGGATTCATCGGACTTCTTCCGGTGAGAGGTGACTTCCTGTACACACGTTTTGCTGTCCAGGTTCCACAGCCGAATTGAACAGTCATGACCTGTGCAGAATAATAAACAAACAGTTACTCTCCACATTGTTAGATGTTTCAAGGTGCCCTCCTTAATTTCAGAGGCAAATGGAGGACAAACGGGCCGCTCACTCTCATCCAGTGCACTGAAAAGGCTGGGTCTAAAATGCACTTAGACAAGTTGCAATTTAACTAGGGATGACTGACATCAAAGCCATTACTTACTTAAATACATTACTTAATTAACTTCAACCATTAGCCTAAGGGAGGGGTACTCAACTAAAATGTGTAAAGCCAGGTACATCAAATTCCTTGATTACAAAAGTCTGGACAATCAGACGTGCTTGAATGGTGACAACAGCTTCTTTTAAATGCTTAACAATTAATGATTAACACAGTCTGAAGTTCTGATGTGCACTGCTGTTTCATGTCACAACATTGGGCCAACTTTTGATTAGGCTCTCTGTTATGAATTTGATGCAAGCAGAATAAGCACATAAATCTCTGTCCATTTGTTTTTTAACATTCATTGTGAACTTTAAAAACAAAAACAAAAAACCAACAACACGCCATGTTGGCAGTTCAGACCAGAGAGAATGTAGAGTACAATGAAAAATGGACAGACATCTAAGAGAAGCTTTCTCTTTCTGAACTAATGTCTCTGGTCCGAGGAGCTGCTTTCAGCTAAATAACTTAGATATACATGAGCCAAAACAGACGATTGCTACAGACGCTGGGCTGTACTTGGTTCTCTGGTACCACATCCACCAGATGACCTCTGGTCTAAGGTTTAACACAATAAAATACATTATCAAACTAACCAGTTAAAAGGCCTTAGCAGCACTTACTTCCTGACATCAGGTAGATGCCATTAGGATCCACTGCCAGACTGGTGACAGCATCCAAGTGAGCCACCATTGCATGGATAACTTTACCTAAAGAGCAAACGTCAAGAAATAAAATCACAAGTATGTCATCATTTGCTAACATGGAGAAACACAAAAAAATCTCATGTCTACATTAAAAATGCATTTACAAAAAGTGCAGTTTATTGTTATGTCAAATGCCAAACATGTGTGTATGTTTTGTATTTTTATGATATCAGAACAAATCAATGAGATCTCATCAGAACACTTATGATACTTCAAACAACACCTACCTGATTTATTGTCATAGAATTTGATGTGTCGGTCCTCATGAGCTGTGATTGTGACTGGCAGTGTGGGGTGACTCACAACTTTATTAATGTGGTTCCCAAAAGGCAGTGCTGAGGAAAAACAACACACGCACACATGCACACTTTGCGTCATGAAGATAAATAACGAATAGCACAAAGTGAAGACTTTCTGCTTTAATGTCCCCATGAAATCCAAATTGAAGTTTTGTGGCTTTTAGTATGAATATGTTAGCCGTAAGGTTATCTAGAGCACTCCAAAACAAAGACAAAATTCGCATTTAGAAGACATATGCATTCAAAATTTACAGTCTCTCTCTAACACCAATCAACAACTAAACCGGATCAACAATTTTGATGCCATCATTCTGCACTTCAGTTTCTCATCAGATTTTTTGTCCAGTCAAATGCTCTCTAGAATCTGAACTGTCCAACCCCCAACATTATAAAAATCCACGGCACTGTCAAGTACAGCTTACCCGGGCTGTGAGGTAGGCTAAACGCTATTTGCTATTTAAAAAGGGGGAGGAGCCACTTGATATGTCCCGCTGTGACTTTCTGTTTCAGTGGAAATTAGGACAACAGATTGAATAATGCTGCACATTTCAAGGCACACTTCATGAGGACTTTTTATTTTACAGTACTTACATCCAAATTTGGTGAAAAGTGTAGGAATTATAGAACTTTTTTATACTTTTAAGGTACCAAAAGTAATTGGACAATTGTTTGCTCAGCTGTTCCTTGGCCAGGTGTGTTATTCCCTCATTATTTCACATACAAGTAAGCAAATAAAAGGTCGAGTCGATTTCAAGTGTGTCATTTGCATTTGGAATCTGTTGCTGTTAACTCTCAATATGACATTCTCAATATGATACTCATTTCCAGTGAACTAAGCCATCAATTATACGGAAATATCAAAACAGACTCATCGGAGAGATGGGAAACATTAGGTGTGGCCAAATGAACTACAGTCATGTGGAAAAATAAGTACACCCAATGTAAATTGTTGGCTTTATTTATTTATTTTTACATATTTGGACAAGCAAACATTTTATCATCTTTGAAACAGTGGCTATTAGTGAAGTTGATAGACTTGAACAAAACCAGAAGGTGCTAACCCCTTTAGCAGAAATAACTTATTTTATGTGCTTTGCATAATTGTCCACCAGGCTTGCTGGAAGTTTTGACCACTCTTCCATGCAATATTCTTTTGGTTGCAAGGTGTTTGAAGGTTTTCTTGCATGTACTGCCCGTTTCAAATCCCCCCACAACATTTCAGTGGGATTTAAATCTGAGCTTTGACTAGGTCATTCCATAACCCTCCATTTCTACTTTTTGAGTCATTCCTTTGGGGATTTGCTACTAGCAAATCCCCAAAGGAATGACTCAAAAAGTAAAAATGGAGGGTTATGGAATAACCTAGTATAGGATAGTTATCCTGTTGAAAGGTCCACTTTCAGTTCAACTTCAGGACAGATGACCTCATATCTTCAAGAGCTCTTTTTTATGATTCAGAATTCATCAGTTGAATCAATGAATGCAAACTGTCCAGTCCCTGAGGCAGCAAAGCAACCCCAAACCATAACATTTCCAACACCGTGCTTCACAGTTGGTATGAGGTGCTTCTCCTGAAAAGCTGTCTTTGGTCAGCACCAAAAATGTCTACTGTGGCCAAACAACTCTATCTTTGATTTGTCTGTCCAGAGCATATTATTCCAAATAATGTTCCAAATAGATCCCAAATATTCCACATTATTCCAAGTCTTTGTTCATTGGCAAACTTGAGTCTTGCAAAGGCTTTTTCCTGGCATGTCTCCCATGCAGGTCAAATTTGTCTCTTTCTGATTGTAGAAGCATGTACTTTGACACCAACAGTTGCAAGACTTACTTGCAGATCCTGTGATAGAATTTTGGGGTTCTTGGAGACTTCTTATTGCATCAGACAGTCTGCTCTTTGCTGAATTTGCTGGGACAGTCAGTCCGGGTCAAATTAGAAGTCGTTTTAAATCTGGGCCATTTGTAGATTACTTTCCTTACAGTGGAATGATGTATTTTAAATAATTTGGAGATCTTTTTAAATCCCTTGCCAGACTCACAGGCATCCACAACCTTTTTTCCTGAAGGCCTTACAGAACTCTTTAGATCTTGGCATGAAGACACCACACACCTCAATAGCAAAGGGAACGCCAGACTCTAGATATGAGAGGAGTATAAATAAGATAGACTCCACCTGCACTACCCTAAGCATGTTCTGATCATTGGCACCCAATCTTGAACACCTGATTCTAAATTTATGGATTTGAAGGGGTGATAATTGATGGGGTGAACTTACTTTCTCCATGTGACTGATATGTCTAGATCTATCCATCTATCTGTCTATTGATCCAATTCAACACATGGAACTACAGAGCTTTTATCTCCTTAATTTGTCATGAAATAATGAGGAAACAAGCCACACCTGGCCATGATACTGCTTATCGGTCAATGGTCCAATTACTTTTGTGCCTGTGAAAATGGAGGGACTATGTAAAAAATGACAGTGATTCCTAAATGGTTAATGGAATATTTTTGTTAAACCCCTAGAATTAAAGCTGAAAAATCTACACTTCAAATCCATTCTGGTGGTGTACAGAGGCAAAAATATTTAAATTGTGTCACTGTCCAAATACTTATGGAACTGACAATGTGTATATACAGACACTCACCCACCCCACTTAGTATTATAGGAACACTATACCAACACTGGTTCTTAATGGCATGGATTCTACAAAGATGTTGGAAATATTCCTTTGAGATTCTGGTCCATTTGATATGATATAATAAAACAATCTCTGCAAATTTTTCAACTTTTATGCTGCGAATCTCCGATTCTAAAATACTTTTTCTTGGTGCATTATCATGCTAGAAGTAGCCATTAGAAGTTGAGTAATGAAAGGATGCACATGGTCAGCAACAATACTCAAATAGGCTGTGGCATTCAAGTGATGATTGATTGGTATTAACAAGCCCATATGGGCTACAACAGCAGAAGACCATGTCAGCTTCCACTTCTGTCAGCCAACAACAGAAAGTTGAGGCTGCAGTGGGCACAGGCTCACCAAAACCAGACAGTAGAAGAGTGGGAAAAAAGTAGCCTGGTCTTGATAAATCTCAATTTCTGCTGAGGCACACAGATGGTAGGGTCAGAATTTGGCACCAACAGCATGAATCCATGGACCCAACCCATCTTGTGTCAACAGGCCTGGCTGGTGGAGGTGGTGTAATGGTGTGGGGAATGTTCTCTTGGCAGACTTTGGGCCCGTTAATACCAAATCAATCATCGCTTGAATTTCACAGTCTATCTGAGTATTGTTGCTGACCATTCCCAGTCACAGGATCTGAATAAAAAAAACAAAAAACCCACCTTTGAGATTTGGTAGAACAGGAGATTCACAGCATGAAAGCTCACCTGAAATATCTGCATTTATTCAATCAGCCAATCATGTGGCAGCAGTGCAATGCATAAAATCATGCAGATACAGGTCAAAAGCTTCTGGTAATGTTCACATCAAAAATCAGAATGGGGGAAAAAAAATATGATCCATGTGACTTCAACCAAGGCATGGTTGGTGGTGCCAGATGGGCTAATTTGAGTATTTCATCTCTTGGGATTTTCACACACAATAGTCTCTAGAGCTTACACAGAATGGTGTGAAAAATAAAACGTTTCCTGTGTGTGGAGGGTCTGCAGGCTGAAACACCTCGTTGAAGAGAGATCAGAATGACAAGACGGGTCTGGGCTGACAGGAAGTCTATAGTTATGCAGATAAGCACTCTTTACAACTGTGGTGAGCAGAAAAGCATCTCAGAATACACAACCTTGAGATGGATGAGCTACAACAGTGGAAGACCACGTCAGGTTCCATTCCTGTTAGCCAAAAACAAGAATCAGAACCTATAATGGGCACGGAATAGCAGAAACTGGACAGTTGAAGACTGGAAAAACACCAATTGATTTGTTTTCTAATCTTTAACTGTCAAGTTTCTGTGAGCCTTTGCCCAAGACAGCCTCAGATTCCAGTTCTTGGCTGACAGGAGTGGAACCCAATGTGGTCTTCTGCTGTAGTATCCCATCCACCTCAAGGGCGGTGTTTTGTGCATGCTGAGATGCATTCTGCTCACCATGGTTGTAAAAAGTGATCATTTGAGTTAATTTATCCTTCCTGGCAGCTCAAACCAATCTGGAAATTTTCTATGACCTCTGAACAAGGCATTTCCACCCAAAGAAATGTTGCTCAGTCAATGATTTTTTATTTTTCACAACATTCTCTGTAAACTTTAGAGACTGCTGGGTGTGAAGATCCCAGGACATCAGCAGTTTCTGAAATACACAAACCAGCCCATCTATTGCCTCGATCAAAGTCACAGAGATCACCCTTTTTCTTCATTCTGATGTGAACATTAAGTTAAGCTCTTGACATGCATCTGTTTTTTTGCATTGTGCTGCTGCCACATGATCTGCTGATTAGATTGCATGAATGTGCAAGTGTTCCTTATAAATTGGACAATGAGAGTAAGAGTATGTGTGTGTAAGCATTCTTGCATGGAGATGGACTGGATGGCCTTACTGCTCTCCTTCTGTGCTGAGCACTCTACGACAGCTTGTGAGGTCTCCAAATCATAGATGAGAACTCTGCCAGTGTTGTAGGAGGCCACCATATATGCTGGATCACAACCATTGAAATTCACAGATGTGGGAACGCCATGCTCTGCAAGGCACAAAAATACATCAGGACACCACAACAAAAACTACTACACATGTTTGTTACAGGTTTGTTTCTCTTCACATCCTGTGTACTTATACTAATGTAATGAAATTAACTATTTTAAACAGCAAGTAATGTCTAAGATGATCTTTGATTGGCCTAGATATTTCTAAATGTTTGTTTTGTTAATAACTACCTAAAAATAAAACATGGAAATATTACTATAAACAACTGAATTTGCTGACTTGCAAACTAATCTGAGAACTGTCCAAGTATGGTCTAATATTGTAATGAACTGCTTAATGGGTCACAGAGAATGACAATGTGTCTGGTTTGGATTATCAGGGTAAGCTTAGCGTGCATTCCTGTGATGGAGTCATTTAGAACCAAATGAACAGTTAATGAGAGGTCAACATAGCTCCTGTATTATCTGTTAACATATCTGTGAATGTGCTTTGAAAGCTTTAAGTGCCAGAAAATGATTTTGCTGGTATTTGAATCTAATCAACACACACAAAAAATGCAACACCATAGGATGATTGGGGATAAACACAAACCATGAGATGATGCAAGACAACAGATCAGAATTTCAACTTTCATTTCCTGATATTTACATCAAGATATGTTAACCAACTTAAAACATGGCACCTCTGGTGGCAGACCACACCATTTTTAGGTGTACAAAAGTATAGGAACAGATATTCTTAACGTAAATAACACTTAATATTTGGTTGCATATCTGCATCAAGCCAGTGACCCACTGACATCAACAAACTGTTGCATTATTCTTTTGTGATGCTTTTCCAGGTTTGTACTGCAGCTTCTTTCAGTTATTGTTTGTTTTGGGGGATTTCTCCCTTCAGTCTCCTCTTCAGGAGGTGAAATGCATGCTCAACTGGGTTACGGTCTGGTGATTGACCCAGCCAGTCTATAACCTTTAACTTCTCCCCCTGATGAAGTCCTTTGTTGTGCTGGCAGGGTGTTTGGGTCATTGTCTTGCTGTGTGATGAAGTTCCTCCTAATTAGATTGGATGCATTTCTCTGTAAATTGAAAGAGACAGACTGTAGACTTCTGAATTCATTAATAAAAATTAGTGAGTCTGATCCAGAAGCAGCCATACAAGTCCAAGCCATGATACTACCTCAACCATGTTTCACAGATGAGCTCGTATGTTTTGGATCATGAGCAGATCCATTCCTCCTCCACACTTTGGCCTTTGCATTTACGCTTTGGCCATTAATCTACTTGGTAGAGATTAATCTTGGTTCCAGAACTTTTGTGGCTCATCTCTGTATTTCTCAGCAAATTCCAATCTAGCTTTCTGATTCTTAATACTGATGAGTGGTTTGCATCTTGTGGTATGGCCTCTATATTTCTGCACTTGAAGTCGTCTTCGATTGGTGGATTGTGATCTCGGTGTTTGTTGTTTTTTGGGTTTTCCTTCACAGCTCTCACAATGTTTCCTTCATCAACTGCTGTCATTTTCCTTGGATGACCTGTTCCATGCCTGGTTGTTAGTACACCAGTGATTTCTTTCTTTTTCAGGACATTCCAAATTGTTGTATTAGCTATGCCCAATGGTTGTGCAATGGCTCTAATTGATTTTCCCTCTTTTCACAGCTTCAAAATGGCTTGCATATCTGACAGACAGCTCTCTGGTCTTCATGTTGGTTAATCCTTTTTAACAACAAAGGCAGTCTTCACAGACAAAACCTACAGCTAAAACCAAGACATTCAGAGCTATTAATTCATTACACAATCAATTTAAGAGGGCACACCTGGGCGGAAAGAAACACCTCAGTCACATGTTCCAATATTTTTGATCACTTGACAAAATGGATGTAAATATGAGGAAATGAAAGCTGAAATTCTGATCTATTGTCTTATATTCATTTTGTGCATTCAGAAAAGATAATGCATAAATAAATAAATAAATAAATAAATAAATAAATAAATCCATCCAGTTTCTGTACCGCTTATCCTACACAGTGTTGCAGGGAGCCTGGAGCCTATCCCAGGGAACTCGGGGCACAAGGCAGGGGACACCCAGGACAGGGTTAAATAAACAGGTTTTTTTTTAATCCAATTAACTGCTTATGAATATAATCATTGGTTACAGCCCTAATTAGAACACAACCATGGATCTAGACTCCCTGTGACTTCATAGAGAGTACTAAACTGGAAAGATGCTTAAAGAATTTTGAACTTAGGGATAGGTTTATGGCCACACACTCACCTCTCTCTGAGTTAAAGGTGTAGAGGCAAGGCAACTTCTCCTCAGGGTTCCACAACTTGATGGTTCCATCGGCAGAACAGGACAGCAGCCGATTCTTAATTCCGCTGTAAGCCAGTCCCCAAACTGCATCAGTGTGACTCAATAAAGAGCCAGCCAAAACACTGGGAACTGAGAAACAGAGGATGCTTTAGAGATTCTAACCTGTCCAGATCTGTTTCATGTACACCATCCATTATGTGCCGCATGCAATAATAGACTACATGGTCAAAAAGTATAGGGACACCTAACCATCATAAATCATACGTGCTTGCTGAACATCCCAAGCTAGAGTTTGTCCTTTGTGGCCATAACATCCTGCACTCTCCTCAGAAGGCTTTACGCTATATTTTGAAATGTTGGCTCTGTGCAGACTAGGGATGTCACGAGAACCGTTACTTTGATTCCAAGTCGGTACCAACATTCTTAAAACGTGACGGTACTTATTTTTCTGCAGTAGTGATGGTACGGTTGTTATGAAGGTACCAAGGTTGCAATTCTTCCGGATCTGGTGGGGGCAGCAAATACACGTAAGTGTTTTAGTCGGTCCACAAGTGGTAAAGAAGAAGAAGAAGAACGCCTACAAGCACAGAGGAGAAACTACAGAAGTTTAGCTTCGCTTCGACTCGTTGTGAGGAAATGTGGTATGGAATATGGAAATACTTTGCATTCGAGGCGGATGACAACAAACATATAATTGATGCTCTGAAACCGGTGTGCAACCGATGCTATCCTTCATTTCAAACAAAGCGAGGAAACACCTGGAATTTGGCAAAGCACCTGAAAGACAGGATATTATGTTTGTTTGAGGCAGCTGGCATTGTAGCCGTGAAACCAGCTAATGTTATGCTCCATGTAATGTTTGTGATAGCCAGTTATTTGTTAACGATGCCAACGGATTGCAATGTTATAAACTACCTCCTCAGCTAAATGTAGCCTAATGTCACTAATAATTATTCAAATGTCCATGCTTTTAATAAATCTTTTTGGCCTGCCACCATATCAGTGAATTTAAACTAATGCTTGCATTCAGAGTATAAGGGGTGTCTGTGCGTGCGCGTTTAGGAGTTCACCTCCACTGTAGCCTCCACTCATTGTAAGACAGTGTTTGATAACTAAAATATCCCCCTCCCGCTCTCTCTTTTTTTTGCCAGTATCAGCCAGAGGAAGATGTCCTGCAGGAGAGTTTTTAATAAAATTTTTTTTTTTTTAAATATACCACACCGTGGTATCGACTTTGGTATCGAGTGTTGTGTACTTTTGGCGGGATCGGTACCGACTACTAGATTTTTGTTATCGTGACATCCCTAGTGCAGACCACTTCACTTCTTACACACCGACCTTGGCAAACCACAAAAGACATTCTAGACAAATCTGTGTGTCCAAATTTGCAGCACCAGGTTGGGGAAAACCCACATGTGGGTGTGATGGTCAGGTGTCCACATACTTTTGTCCATATAGTGTAATCACCACAGACAATTCTTTATGCACATTGCAAATGAATTAGCCTTAAAATGAAACATAAATAAATAACCATACAAGATATTGTACGAAAGAAAAGGACTAAAATAAGAGACATAGCTGCAGGGAAAAAGTATCAAGTACATGTCCTCACCATATGTGTCATAAGGGTCTATGTTAGCGCTGGGGATATTCCACCACTGTATTGTTGAGTCAATACCACCGCTGAAGCACTGCTCCCCATTTGCAGTAACAGCCAGTGACAGAACAGGCCCACTGTGAAAATGCATAAATGGAATAAAATATCAGCAAACAACTGGCCACTTTTTACATTCCGCCTAAACAACTAATAAGCTCACTGGGAGTGAGATTTGCTGGTGATTTTTTTTGGCTCAAAAGAACATTTAACATGGTAACAGATGAACAAGAACACTTACACATGTGCTCTAAATGTGTATATGGGCTCCACGTCAAAAGAGGCACTTCTGCAAAGAAAAAGGAAAAGATGAGTTTAGCACACGTTGCGCACACATGTACAGATTTGAACACTTCACTATATTAAACTCACAACTAGCCATAACCTGGTAGATTAAATGTCATACATCTTCATCTACACCACCCCACAACCTAGTTATGAAAGCACTTGCTTTTTGGCAGGAACCGTCTTCTGGAGGTTCCACAGTTTGAGGGTGTGGTCTTCCGAGACAGTGACTAGCACAGGATCTACGGGATGGAAGGCCAGCGCACGCACTCCATCAAAGTGACTGCGGAGGGTGTACTTCGGATTCCATGTCTTCCTGAACGCATCCTTATTGGCTGGAAGCTGGGAATAGAAGAGTATAGGGAAGGGTGCATTTTAACAGCTGTGAAATGAAACCAGGAAGTGGCAAGTCAAGTTAGTGCAAATTATGAGTATACGGCACATGTGCTTAATATGATTAATAAGGCCTAACATTATTTACTGATCTCACTTCCTGTCTGTTCCTCCACAATTAGCAGGACAGTCCGATAATATTCCACCTAAAAATGCTGCATAAACTGTGGGAGAAAAAAAACCCTGAATATGTCTGGGTGATATCATTTCTTACTTGCTTACAATAAAAGCATAATGCTCTATTTGGTTGATTTTATCAGCTTGGTTGCTGATAGCCCCATTACTGCAAGACTAGACACTATGAAATGAACTGACAATGCTCTAAAAGTCTGTACCTTAGGGACCACTGGGTGCTTTCACACCTACTAGTCTGTTTGCTGAGTCTGAATTAGAGCAAAATGAAAACTTTTGGTTTGTTGGCTATTTGTTTTCTCACTGCACATAATTAAACAAAAAAAAACCAACAAATATTAATGTTGGCGGGAGGGCGGTGTAAGGCTGAAACTTTGTGTAAAGCTCCTTCATTCATAGGTCAGAAATGTGATGATGGGGGAAAAAAAATTATATAACACTTTGCCAAGTGTACACAGAAAATATAAAAAGTTCCCAGAGCACAGAGAACACAGAACCACACTCAATATATTACTAGATCATTTTGTGCATCACATCTACCATTTATTTTCTCTTTTTGTTCATTATTCCAAATGCTCCGTCCTATTGCTCCTTGAGGCTGATTTTATAGGACCCAAAGAGGAAATTGCACCAGAGTTTGATTTAAATCGACTAAACATGGAGTATAAAATAACCGGAGTATCCTTATCAGAAATAAATAAAACTGTTCCATACTATTACTCTTATTTATTAATATCTTCGTCCAGCTCATTAAGATACCTGACAACCCTCTTTTCTGACACTGATGGAACCAATGATAAAAAATAAATCTAAAGAGAGTAATTTCAAAAATAAATCAACTGACTGGTCAGGAAGCAGCTTTAATGCACTCTTTATAGAAAGTTCATAGATATAAATAACAAAAGGCTCATCATAAATGCTGTAATAATGTGTTGTTATTTAACAATGAAAAAACATTCTGTACAGAGATGTCTGTTTAACATGTTTATGGAA
Organism: Ictalurus furcatus; assembly: GCF_023375685.1. Taxonomy (NCBI): domain Eukaryota; kingdom Metazoa; phylum Chordata; class Actinopteri; order Siluriformes; family Ictaluridae; genus Ictalurus; species Ictalurus furcatus. The sequence continues at coordinate 7,425,531 of NC_071263.1, read as the reverse complement.
GGAACCTTAGGTGTCAGTGCTTTGTAACAGTCAGTAAGTTTTCCACAACGAGAAAGTGTTCAGGACAGAAGACTTTGAGCTTTTTGGTATGCTACATTTTTTGGTCTTAAAGTGTCATGAAACACTAAGCTACATTTTCTGAGATTTTAACAGAGGTGTTCGTATAGCACATCAGAAAAGGCAATCTTAGCATCTGTTAATTTTAATTGTAGGAGAAAACTGGTTAATTTTTAGCTTTTTTCCGCTATTTTTGTCTTCCTGGTTTAAAATCTCAGTTACATGCAGTGACGTGGCAATGTACTATAGTACTTCGATGACATGTCAGTGTCTCAATTATTCATGAGCCTGCATGTTCTTATCCTATGAGAAGATGCTGTCTCTTAATTATTCATGACAGCACATGGTGCTTTCCTACAGATGTAGATGAGAGAGATGTTCAAATGGGTCGGAGGTGTTTGTTTCAGTGCTTTAAGAATTCGAGTGCGTTTTCTCAGGAGAGCTATGAGAATAGGAGAAAGGTGAACTTCGGACTTGCTCATGAAAGCAGTTTGCGTCTGCACAATAATGCGGTACTCAGTCCCAAGGACTTTTCTATCCCTTCAAATGAGGTATGTGTAATTTAACCATGACAGTCTTACTTGCTTTTTGAGCTAATTAAACTGCTTAAAGCTCCGCGGGCCGTCACGTGCACAACTATGCAATAATAGTCCACGTTGAAAGGAAGCGCCTTCGCCTTTTCATTTGTGAAAAGCTTGAGCCTATTAGCTAACTACTAATATTCCGACATTTCTCCCATCCACACTGCCTCCAGTTTTGTTTGAAGTTTTCTTCCATAGTCACACCAGGGTCTAATGATTCAAATAGACAAGGCAGAGGACCTGCACTGCTATCTATTGTGTCTCCATTTAGCCCTGTGGATTCAGGAGGAGAGAAGTCCTCTGCCTCATCTGCAAACTTAGTTACTATCCATCTTTATCCATCTGCCACGCCCTCTCCCCCTCCCTTCTTCACACAGCCATCCACACCCATTTAAGCTGCATTTTTCAAAAATATTGAGAGGTAGACTTGAGCTGAAAGAGGGAGGTTTCAAGACCCCTTAACTTTGATCGAGAGAGAAGAGACATCTGAGAGAATAACTGTTTATGTAAAGAATAATTGACGATGGGCCGCTGAATTACTTGAAAATAACGCACACCCAAGGTGGTAATGCCGTTACACCTCGGGTGTGCATTATTTTCTAATAATTCAATGGACCGGAGTCAATTATTCCGCTCAATACCATAGTTACCACACCTCAAACATTGTTCAGATATTTTATTTCAAAACATTTGTCAGGTTTTCCCTTAAAATGTTCTTGTGTGTGGAAATAATTTATTACGCATCCCATCTCAAGCCTCCATTGCTAATACCATTGTGCATCATTTTTCTAATAATTCAGCAGCCTGTCGTCAAATATTCCTGACTTAATTCTGGAAAATCGGAATTGTCTGTCATTTTGTTTGTGTTTGAACACTAGGCTGAATTTTCCATTATTTCAGTTAACGTGGCAAAGTGATATGGAACTGTAATGCAGTCAAGACCTGACTGGAACTACTTTAATTGTGCATTTACTGAAAAATCATTGCACACCTTAGAACATAGGTCAACCAATCAGAATTCAACAGCGCTTTGGTATAAAGTGCTATAACGTAACTGTCAACAGGAACTACCTAACTTGCACTATACAACATTACACTACAAAATGCTAAAAATCATGATGCGTCATTCATTATTAAATTAAAAATCACCACCAATGGTGATATGGTTAAAGTGGACTAAAACAGTAGGGGAAGTGTTGTTGTAGGTAAACAATCAACTGTGTGTTGGGCTGCATCACACCCCCGTGTTGTGTATTATTTTCCTACAACAGCACACCCCAAATCATGTGTTATTCCTTACTTAATTCTCAATATTTTGAAAGAAACTTTCTGCAAAAGTTCTATTACAGGTGGCTGTGCACCAAGTTTAAACACTAGATAAATACCTGGTGTATTATAGTGGCGTTTAATCAGTGAAATCACCTAATTGTACAAGGGAGCCCCAGGATCATGACCGAATACCTTGATATTCTTGGGTCTTCAGCATGAGAGACTATGCGATGAAGTCAGGAGGCGCATCATTAAAAAAAATTCAAGGCATGCTGGGCCACTCACGTCATAGCCATAATCAGCATCATCATTGGACACTGTCAGGTCAGCAAGGTCCCCTAGGCCCAACACACTTTCCAAAACGTCATCTGAGCCCATGATAAAGGACTTGCCACCTCCCGATGGAAATGGCAGTGGTTCGGCTAAATATGGGAGAAAAGAAGAGAAATATTTTAACCTGCAGTGTGCCACTTTATATTTATTTGATTTTAATATTACTGTTTGATGTTAATCACTTTAACAGTGACGATACAGTCACCGTTAAAATGTGGTTTCAGCTTTCCACAAGGCTTTTCCCCCCGTTCTTATGTGTACTTACAATGCTAAACTGAACCACTGTTCTAAAGACAACCTTTCTTTTTTTCCTTCTTCAAACAATCAATCAATATCAAGCCAACAAGAGAAGGCTGGTTATAAAGTTAACACTCACATAATTGCAAAGATTTAGGCCTCTTGGCCAAAATTACATGCCCTACATGGGCACCATTTACATAATTTTGTCTTTAAAGTGGGTCACATGGTGCAGAGAAGCCAGAGCTGGCAGGCACCAAAGTCCCTGAGGTATGCTGACGCAGTTTATGACCTGTGTGAGATTGTGCTGGGAGAGCCAGCCTGTAGACCAAAATATACACAAGACACACACACACACACACACACACACACACATCAGGATTCCCATGCAAGCCCCCAAAATAACAGCTCATGTGTGTGAAACCTAAGACAGAATTGTCATCCCGTGGTTAGAAAGAGGGCTCGGTTAGAGTCTCTCACCCCACTCTGTACCGTCTCCTGAACTGCGAGCCTCGCCGGCACCCTCGCCGTCCTCTGCATTCACCAGGAAATCAAACTCCTTTAGCGCTTCTTCTGTGTCTGCATCGTCTGGAAGGTCTGACGCTAAGCCCTCATTTCCCACCTGGGGAAACATCAGCTGTGTTATTACCAATTTCTTCTTATCAGTTTATGACATTGAGTATGATAGAGTGTTGGAATTTCTCAGGAAGAAGGCCAAACCACACAACATTTCACTGCACCTCAATGTCTTCTAACAGGTCTAATTAATTTTCTTAAGTAATATAAGATTTACTGGCTCACTGTGAGTGATGTGTAGATTTAGTCCAGCATCATATGGTTCATGTCTATTTTAAATAAAATATTTCTACAGACCATGATGTGTCTAAGCAAGAATGAATGACTCTAAATTACTTGACTCATAGGAATGTGTGCATAGAAAATGGTGAACATGCTGAGCAAATCCTGCAAATAAAAAAGAAGCTTTTTTTGTTTGGTCATTTTTGTTCTATGACACTGGACCATTTTAATCTAAAAATTCCATTTCAGAGGTTTACTAAGCAACTGTGCAATCACAATATAAATCTGGCCCATAGCATTAAACATAGCCTTCATGACACTTTATAACATACTATAAAAACTATGGCACAATTCAACAATATTGTTTATATGTAGGGTGAAAATAGTCCGATGTAATTGTTTTAGATTCACCTCCACAGCCACTTCTTTTCCTACACACACCACCAGCAAGGCCAGTTTTAAAGCTTTTAGACCAATATGAATGTCATCCAATTAAAGCCCTCACTTACTTTCATTTTATGCTTCTTTACTCTTTGTTTATCAGTCCTGTTTGACATGTCTTCCATTAGGTCGCCCTCTTCATCCTCCTCTTCATCACTGTCATCAGCATTTTCTAAGAAGTTAAATGTCTCCAGAACATCTCCTGCATTCCTTTAACACAAGCAAATGAGTTTATTGACAAAATTATCTCAGCATAGAGAATTGTGAAGTTTTAATCCTTTGTTTTACTCTGTAGAAGCATAATGTATTCAAAAACAAGCCAAGATAGGGGTGGGCAAGCTGACAAAAATATACATCACATCATGATTTTTTCAGGCTGGATTATAGAACTTATCACGACAGAGACACCATTTTCCGCTCAAGGCAAGGCAAATTTATTTGTATAGAACATTTTCAACAAGGCAATTCAAAGTGCTTTACATAAAACATAAAAGCAACATTTAAAAGAAAAGACATTTAAAAAGAGTTCATTAAAAATATATAAATAAAAAATAAAAATAAAACCAGGTTAAAACAGAACAAAAAAAAGTTACAGTGCAGCTGTAATATTAATTAAAATACCTTGGTGATTTAATTAAAAGCAGGAGCAAAAAGAAAAGTCTTCAGTCTTGATTTAAAAGAACTGAGAGTTTTGTCAGATCTGCAGTTTTCTGGGAGTTTGTTCCAGATATGTGGAGTACAAAAACCTAAATGCTGCTTCTTCATGTTTAGTTTTGACTCTGGGAACAGAAAGCAGACCTGCCCCAGACGACCTCAGAGGTATGGATGGCTCATAATGTACCAGTAGATCAGAAATATATATTGGACCCAAACCATTCAGTGCTTTATAAACCAACAGCAGTATTTTAAAATCAATTCTTTGACAGACATGAAGCCAGTGCAACTACCTCAAGACTGGAGTTGCATATGATCCACTTTTTTGGTCTTAGTGAGGACCCGAGCAGCAGCATTCTGAATCAGTTGCCGCTGTCTAATTGACTTCTTATTGAGGCCCGTAAAGACACCGTTACAGTAGTCGAGTCAACTGAAGACAAATGCATGGACTAGTTTTTCTAAGTCTTGCTGAGACATTAGTCCTCTAACCCTTCGAATATTTTTCAGGTGGTAGTAGGCTGACTTTGTAACCATCTTAATATGGCTGTTGAAGGTCAAGTCTGAGTCCATGACTACACCAAGACTTCTGACTTGGTCTGTGGTCTTCAACATTACAGACTGAAGCTGAGTGCTGACCTCTAATTGCTGCTTCTTAGATCCAAAAACAATAACTTCAGTTTTCTCTTTGTTTAATTGGAGAAAATTTTGGCACATCCAATCACTGATTTGTTCAAATGCAGTTCCTCAGCACCTGTATGGGATCATATTTTCCTGGTGAAATGGTTATGTAAATCTTTGAGTCATCTGCATAACTATGGTAACATATTTTGTTGTTTTTCATAATCTGAGCCAGTGGAAGCATGTAGATGTTAAACAAAAGAGGCCCCAAAATGGAGCCTTGGGGAACTCCGCAGGTCATTTTTGTAATGTCAGATGTTTAATTGCTTATAGACACGAAGTAGTCCCTGTCCCTTAAGTAGGATTCAAACCAGTTTAGTACAGTGCCAGAAAGTCCCACCAAGTTTTTCCAATCGGTCTAGTAATATCTTGTGGTCAACCGTGTCGAATGCAGCACGGAGATCCAATAATACTAAGACTAAAATTCTACCACTGTCTGTTTAAATAGATGTCATTGAAGACTTTAACTAGAGCAGTCTCAGTGCTGTGATTTGGTTGGAACCCTGATTGGAAGACATCAAAACAGTCGTTTAGTTCCAAGTAATTGTTCAGCTATTGAAAAACAGATTTTTCAATAATTTTACTTAAGAATGGGAGGTTTCATATGGGCCTATAATTGCTCATTAGTGACGAGTCTAGATTGTTCTTTTTTAGGAGTGGCTTGATGACTGCAGTTTTCGGGGCCTGTGGGAAGAAACCTGAGAGAAGAGATGCGTTGACAATTTGCTCAAAAGTTCTGAGGCCATGCAATTAGAAACCTTTTTGAAAAAGCCTATTGGCAGAATATCAAGGCAGCAGGAGGAGGATTTCAGGTGTTGTATAATGTCCCCCAGGTTTTCATGAGTGATAGGATGAAATTCTATCATGCTAATTGAATTGTTTTTAGGTGGACACAGAGACAGCACATATCCTGTACCTGACATGGAGACACTGATTGCTTGTCTAATTCTTTGAATTGTGTCAGTAAAGAAAGAGGCAAAGTCATTGCAGGCCCTGGTGGATAAAAAGTCAGAGGCTACTGACACAGGAGGGTTGGTTAGCCTCAAGTCCGCTTAAGCCAAACTACCTTTTCAAACAACGTTTAACAGAGTGAACAAAATGGTTTATTTCTAAAATGAATCAAGCAAGGATAGTGTATTTAAAATGTATAGTCAATTCAAGTCAATTCTATTTGTATAGCGCTTTTCACAGTGGACATTGTCACAAAGCAGCTTTACAGAAATATATCATTTCAGATCTAAATTTTAAATTGATAAATTTGTCCCTAATGAGCAGGCCACAGGCTTGTATAGATATTAGAAAAAAGTACACTCTCCTTCAATTCTATGCTTTTATTTATCATGGCCTAAATAACAATTTTGTGGTCCTCACCAACTTTTATAAACAAAAAATAACCTCAGGTGACAAACAAACAAACAAACAAAATAAACAACAACAACAACCACCGTATGTAGTCCTTTTTTTTTTCTTTTACAGAAAAGTAAACCAAGCAGGTGGGAAAAAACAAGTACACTCTACAATTCAGCAACATGTAGAACCACCATTAGCAACAATAACTTGAAGTAAACGTTTTCTGTAAGCCTTTATCAGTCACTCACATCGTTTTGGGAATTTTGGCCCACTCGTTTTTACAAGATTTCTTCAAGTCAGTCAAGCTCAAGTTTAAAAATCCCACCACAGCATCTCAATGGGGTTGGGGTCTGGGCTTTGACTTGACCATTCAAACACCTTGATTTTTTTTTTCTTTAGCTATTTAAATCTACTTTTATTAGTTGTTTTTGTGTGTCTGTCAGGGAGAACGTGAGCTGGAATAGCAAATAAAGTAAGGCAGGTTCATAAAACAACTTGGGATGCCTTTTCGGAATGTTTACAGCGTAAGTGACTAAATGTTTTTAGAATCACAATACACAAGCTTCCTGTAAAACAGATTTTGTTTTTGACATGTATTTCATTCATTCACGTCTATGATTGTCATATCATCCACCCCTAAGCCAAGGCATCTTTGGGTACCTTTTCATGTCATGCCCCTTCCTTTTGGCTGGAGATTCTCCTCCATTAAGGATCTGCTCCAGGTTCTTGGTTTCTACTGAACCATTCTGCTCCGAGCCAGACAACCCCAGTAAAGAGCGCACACGCTGAGACCGCACATCCAGTATTGTGTCTGTGTAACCTACTTCCTGAAGATATCTTGTAATGACAGAAAGGAAAAAATTACTACACAAGAATAATTAAAATATCGCCTTTTATAACATAAGCCACGGTTATATGCTCTATATTTAATGAATCTTAATAACTTGCATATAGCTGACATACAGGCTTGGTTGAATAAAAAGGTATGTAAATAAGATTTCTTCTTGTGTAATATTTTATCCATCTTTGCAGTAAAGTGTACAACTGGAGGACTCTTCTTAATTGCCATTTTATTTCAGCTTTCTTGAGTTCTGTGGAAAATGCTGTGTAGAAAAGCAGCTTTCAGAAAATAAGTTCAACTTGGGGTTATAAAAAAACTCACTGTCTTAGCAGTTGCCGGCCTTGTTTCCAAGTTAACTGACTGTTCTGTGGTACGGTGGACACCTCTGTATCTTTGGTATCTTCTGAAAGATAAATAATTATCAATACATACATGTATACACAATATATGTACATACGTATGCAAATTTGCACTCATATGAGAATGCACAAACCTGATTCAAAGCTGGGCATTTTTACTTCACTTTGATTGAGTTCTGTTCCATATTTTAATTTATGGTATTTTGCTCTGAAAGAAAAAGAAAAAAACAAAAAACAAACATTATTTTGTTAAAAACTCCAGATTTAACATGACTGGCATATAGCAAGTGGTCTGACTCTGCAGAGTTTCCACACACAGATGCAAATACAAACAAACTCAACATTTTTATATATACACACACAATAATACACTGAATTATTTAATCACTACAAACCTTTCTTGTTTTAATGCATATTCTAACATCTTTATTCTTCTAACCAGGTCATTCTTTAAATTTTCTTGACCCTTTCTCTCTCCCTGGAGGAATGCTATTCGAGCCTGAAAGACAGAAATAGAGGATATGAGAACACTTAAAAGCCATTAGTTTATTGAATAGTCAAGCTACTCGACATAGTCCCAAAGGAAACAACAAATCTGTCACATAAAATTCTGTTTAGTCCTCTATAACTATACTTTCTAGTGAATGTATATTGTGCCTTTCTGACCAACAAAGCAGAAACTGAATATGGAAAAAGAACACAAAGCCTTTAGAAACTCACATTAGCAAATAGCAAAACAGTTTTGATCTCAAGGCATTCAATTGTCTTCATTGACTTCCGTTAACAGTCATTCTATTAAAAAGCGGTCAGCCACCACATTGGATCCTTCTCTATGCTGGAATACACACGTTATATGGAAAATAAAAAGGATACGGCGAAACGGGGTGATTATATATCAGTGCCTGATATAACTGGTCAGAGCCATATCTCGCTGTACTTCTCACCTGGTTTCCCACTGAAGCTAAGCAGGGTTGAGACTGGCCGGTACCTGAATTGGAGACCTCCTGGGGAAAGGTAAGGCTGCTGCTGGAAGTGAGGCCAGCAGGGGGCGCTCACCTTGTGGTCTGTGTGGGGCCTAATGCCCCAGTGTACTGACAGGGACACTATCCTGTAAAAACAGCACCGAGGTCCTGATTCTCTGTGGTTATTAAAATAATCCCAGGACACTTATGGTAAAATGTAGGGGTATAACCCCTGTGTATAACCCCGGTGTCCTGGCGAAATTCCCCCATTGGCCTTTCTCTATCAAGGCCCCCTAAAAATCCCCATCTCTGAATTGGCTACATAACTCTCTCCACTAATATCTGGTGTGTGGTGGACGTTCTGCCGCACTATGGCTGCCGTCACATCATCCAGGTGGATACTACACACTAGTGGTCTTTGAGGAGATTCCCCACCCTCCATACTATGTAAAGTACTTTCAGTAGAAAATACTAGAAAAGTGCTATATGAATGTAATCACAATTACCGGTAACTAAATATAACTAAGCTGGGCCTAAAACATGCCTAAAGCTTCAATAAACCTACCTAGAGTTGAAAAAAAAAGGAAACAAGGCTTTAGTTTGCCTTTAGTTTTTTGCTTCTATTTGAGGAAACCTGTCATTATTTCCTACCTTCTACAGCAGTCCACCCTGGTGATGGACATAAACTAATACACATAATATTAAGGCAATTCAGAATATCTAACAGGAAAAATCATATGGCAGGCTTGGTGTAAACCAACTTTTATGTTTCTTTGAGTTGTTAAAGGTTAGGCAGCACATGGCAGCAAGGACAGTAAATGACTCCGAGGACTACATGATATTATTGAGAGAGAGCAGCTGTGTAACTCAAGTCCTCATAAAGGCTAGTGTGTGTGAGGCACAGAGGAGGGGGTATTTATAGTCCAACACACTCCCAATCAACCCCCGATAACATGGCTCATATCTACAAACACACAAACAAAATTTAGAAATGACGCAGAACCTCATTTCATCCGTATATGCCTGAACAGTTAAAGGTTAAGGAGCATGAAGTCCCAACATTTGTTCTATGGCTATGCTGGAATTTGAACTCTACCCACTACCCCTGCCAGTAACACGCAACAAGCACGAAAAAAAACCCAACCCAAAAAACAATCACACTCTGAAAGTTGACAACTGCTGGTTGAAAGGTCATGTGGCTGTAAAAGTTAATTATCCACTAATCTGAGAAATTTAAATCTATTTTATAGAAAGTCATTTTTCAAGATTCAATTTTCACCCAATATATTTCATACCAGCCTTTTTACTATATTATTTTTACTATGCCCCCAACTGAGTTTTTAGACTGAGGGTATTCTTAGTTCATGACCTAGTGAACCAGTTTTGAGATTTCAAAGCACTTCTGTAAGTCACTCTGGATAAGGGCATCTGCCAAATGCCATAACTGTAAATGTCAACTCATGTTCACTAACTAGTTCTTTCCTTTTCCATAACAGCTACCAGTCTTAGAGGATGAAGAGTAACATATGCTTCCAGTGAGACATGTGCAGCTCCACCCCCATAGCTTTCCCCCCTTTGCTGATACAGTTACAGGGCAGCTGAATGCACTTGGGGGGACCACACTATCAGCAATAACATTAAAACCAATGACAAGTGAAGTGAACAACACCCATTATCTCATTACAATCGCACCTGAAAAGAGGTGGGATATATTAGGCAGCAAGTGAACAGTGGCTGTTTCTCAATTCTGAGAACGCAAAGACCGGTCTTGTGTTCTCGTGAAGACCGGTCTTGCCAGGCTACTTTGAAAGAATGAACTCGGAAGGACAGGAGGACATAGAAAACATTTTTGTAAGAATTAAGATGTGCTGTGAGCTTCCTGTTGCTCACAGGACCGTCCCAGCACATTTCTAGTAGTGGGACAGGGTCCTCATCTCTTCAGTGCTACTTAAGTAATATGTTTCATCTGGTTAATAGATTTATTAATGATTTAATTTAGTAAACTCTCTGTTTGCAACTGCGACCTCACGTTAACAAAAAGCGAACGAGTTTACCGTTACCTCAGGATGGAAGCTAGCGTAATTTGACTTTAACAACCTCAAATATATTTCAATCCAAATGATATCAGAATCATTCTTCTAAGATGCATATTTTGATCCATTTAGATTATTTTGGTTAAAAAGATGTTAAAGCTACAGGTATGGGTCAGGCTTCCATTATCCGCCATTGTTTTGCCGCAACGATTCCTGGGACGTCAAGTGGGTTCGGTGCGCTCAGGTCTGCATCTGATGCATCCTCGATATCAACACATTAGGGTAATTTCATGCGTCCCCGCTACTTGCGTTCTTGAGTATTGGAATTGAACTTCGGCAGTGGATGATGACATGGAACGAGTTCACAAGGACACAAGACCGCATAAGAACGCATATTGAGAAACAGTCAGTCAAGTTATGTTAGAAGCAGGAAAAACGGGATCTGAGCAACTTTGATAATGGCCAAATTGTGATGGCTAGAGCATCTGAGCCACTGGGTCAGAACATCTCCAAACTGACAGCTCTTGTGGGGGTGTTCCCAGTATGCATTGGTTAGTACCAAAAGTTGACCACTTCACAATAACCTGAGAGGGGAAATCCTACATCCTGTAAATTTAAATGTAGACTGTCTTTATAACACAGTGGATGTGAGAATTAAAAGAAGTCATCTGGACAAAATTAGGGTTAAAGATAAAAGGGCAGATTAAGGTTACAGTGGTGACTCAACAGGTTAAGGCTCTGGATTACTGACCAGAGCATAGTCAATTCGAGTCGAGCCGTACCGTGCGGTGGAAAAGTGCCATTTGTTCCGCTGTTAACCCGGGTACAGACAGATAAAACCCCTCACAGTGTGCACATTCGTTGGTCTCCCCCAAATATCATTTATGCACATTTACATACCTTTCTGAATAACATTTGCTTGTATTCCTATGACTTCCTGAAAACCATATATGGAGTTGTCCCTGTCGGGCAGCTGTGGCTCAGGTGGTAGAGCGGGTTGTCCACTAATCGTAGGGTTGGCGGTTCGATTCCTAGCCCACATGACTCCACATGCCGAAGTGTCCTTGGGCAAGACACTGAACCCCAAGTTGCTCCCGATGGCAAGTTAGCGCCTTGCATGGCAGCTCTGCTACCATTGGTGTGCGAGTGTGTGTGTGAATGGGTGAATGAGACACAGTGTAAAGCGCTTTGGATAAAAGCGCTATATAAGTGCAGACCATTTACCATTTGATATGCTTCCTGTTTTATGCAAATATGCCCTTCTGCCTAGCCAATCAACAGTTACTCCACTGTCTCTGTTGTGTGCTAAGCAAGATACATACTCTGCCTTACTTTGAATAAATGAGAGATCTTGCCATTTGAACTGTGTGTGTCTGTGTGATATTTGAGAAACTCTCCCAAGTGCTTGGTGCAGGAAGCGTATAGCTGGGCAAGGGAACCATTTTTTTGTGTAATTTTGCTTTCTCTCTTCTTAAGAATTGTAACATAGGGATTCTCTCTTCACAATCCTTAACAGTTTTCTGGGGACTCGTCAGGGATATCAATTCACAAATCCTAACAATTTATATTTTCTTATTTTAAATAGCAATGCAAAGATGCAGGAAGTAAGGATGCTGAGAGTGCTGTCACACCCCTGAAGTTCAGGATTCCTTGAACTGCAACTGCTATCATCATTATCATACTACTATAGATAAAAATAAAGAAATAGGCTAAAACTTAAGTTTCTGAGTTGTATGTCGGAGATTTATTAATGAACACAACATAACTTACATTTAATGTCTGGGAATGTCCACTAGACTCGAATTTTCAGGACAGAGGTGTGGAAAACAAAAATGAGTAGGTTTGTCATGTAGGAAGGAGCAAGATATTATGACCAAATATGAAAATGAATAGCTTTCTTCCTTTTTTTATTTCAGGGGACAGCTTATAAGACTCACAAGAAGAACAGGTGTTTATCATTGTATTGAAAGCATTGGCTTTACCATCTATATTGCAGTTCACATTTAAAACATAAATTATATGTTAAGAAAGACATTAATACGAGAACAATAAATAATAAATTAGCTCAATGTAATCATGTAATAGCAAGTTAGAGATCTTAAATGTAGAAGGAAGCATTTAGAGTGAGAGTTAAGCTTTGCTTTGTCAGCATATCCAACTTCTGTAGTCAAGTGCAATCTTTTTAATAGACCGTTATCAGCCTACACCCACCCGCCACTACATGCTCATACTCTTAGGGAGGCTGTTATTTTGCTTTCAGTCTGTGCACTTAAAACTACTTGTCATTTGCACCCATTTCACTGCTGTCTAACAGAGTTGGTTCTTCCTCTGTGTACTGCCAGGATCTGACAGCTGGATAGAGGAATGTGCCATGCATCGGAGAGGGCTATTCTTGCCTCGTGTTCTGAAAAGTCTACTCCTTTGAGACTAGATTAGGACCGTGACCTCACCATTGAACTGACAGACTGTGTCTCAATCGAGCTGCTTCATACTTCTAAACTTAGTTTAGATATACTGGTGGACCCCCAGGTATTTATTGTAAAAGATGGCAGTGCACATGTGTTATGAGTTCAAGAAAGCTTCCTGTTGAGTTGAAGTAAGAAAGGCTCCGTGAATTATGGTTGACAACGATTTTCATTATCAATCAGTTGTTGCAGCTCTATACTGCAGCAGCAAACGTTATAAAACACTAAATTGAGGTCACTGCCAATACTAGTGGCCATGGCTGTAATCAGCATTTAAACACTCGCTCATCTGTCACCTTTTCATTTATTGCACTTTTTAAATACTTACAACATTAGTTACCATTTCATTAACTTTTTTAAATATGCTATCCATGTTTGATTTTTTTTCTTTTGCATTGTGTTGAGAAGTTCTCTTTATTTAAATTTGTTTGAAATGGTACTTTGGTCTACAGTTGACAAAGTTTACATACACCTAGCTTAAAGATATTCAGTCAGTTCTTCACAACCCCATTCATTTCACGTGATCACGTTTCTTTTGGCAGGTCAATTAGGGCATCTACTTCCAATCAGAGGTCACTTTAAAATAGTTAAAATTAGAGACAGAGTAATTTCATCTTTAATTCACTATATCAGAATTCCAGTGTTTACATACAAGAAGTTGACTCTCTCTTTGTATGAGGATGAAGCCCATACTCAGAGTCAGAGTGAAGCCTTTTGGAGGAATACTGTCTGGTTAGATGAAAAAAACTTAACTGTTTGGCCATAATGGTCAGCATTGTGTGTGGGGAAAAAAAAGGGTGAGGCTTTTAATCTGAAGAACAACATTCCTACTGTGAAGCATGGGGATGGAAGCATAATGTTGTGGGGGTGTTTTTCTGGAAAAGGGACTACTGCACTTAAAAATATAGACTGTATCTTCAGGAAGGAGGATTATCTAAAAATACTGAAGCAACACCTCAAGACATCAGCCAGAAAGTTAAAAATTGGTGGCAACTGCATCTTCCAGCGGGACAATAGGGATGGGCGATATGGACTTAAAACTAGATCACGATATTTTCTGGTATTTATTGCGATAACGATATCAGTGACAATATAAATATAGCACCAATCAGCACTGTTTTTGGCTACAAGTGACAGCTGCATGCAGTCTTGACAGCCTCAGTAACACAAACATTGATTTAAAAGTTAAACTGATTTTCTGTCATTAAACCAGTTCCAGATTGTGGAGGTAGCTCCTCGTTTAACGATAAACTCCTCCTCAGCTTCACGTCCGCCTTCCGCTGTACTCGTTTTCTCTCTGCACATGAGCTGCGAATGGGTCACAGACCGTCGCACACAGAAATACGTCATAAACAAAGCTTTATCGTTATTATCGTGGGAACACCAATTCTTATTGTGGGGAGAATTTCTACTGGTATATCGCAAACGATAAGCTATCACCCATCCCTACAGGACTATGATCCTAAACATACCTCTGAACTAACAAAATGGCTTAAAGACAAAAGTGAAAGTATTGGAGTGGCCATCCCAAACCACGGACCTGAATCACACAGAAAATCTGTGGAGTGAAATGAAAAAACATGTCTGAGAAAAGAGGGCCACAAACCTGCCTGAGTTACACCAGTTCTGTCAGGAAGAAGGGTGAAGATTCAGGAATAGTACTGAGAGAAGCCTCCCCCAAGCATCTGAAGTTCAAGCAATTAAAAGTCAATGCCAGCAAATACTAACAAAGTGTACTCAAACTTTTTAACCTAGTGAAAAGCTGATACAGCGATTAAAAGCTGATAAAATATCTGTCTCTTAGATATTATTTAGACACGACCTCTAATGGTAATAAAGTAAGTACCCTAATTGACCCAACACAGAACATTTTTGGCAACATGAAACGTGTAGAGTTGTGAAAATTTTGAGTCGGAATGTATGTAAACCTTTCACCTCAATCGCAAGTGGTCTCTTATTCTTTTTCTTTGAGGTTATGTTTCCTTGTAGAGCAAATCTTCCATCAATAGAGGAATTATTTTCATCACTCTGTTCAGTAACTTGCAAAATAGTCGTATGAATTATGAAAATAGTCGTGATGAGATGGTGGATCGTTGGGGATTTGGAAAAAAATTGCACATTACATTTTCGGCTGATTGCCTACAACAACCCAGACCTCACTCCTTAAAACCCATCTTTTTAAAAAGCTGCAGGCATGGAAGAAAACTCATCTCAGCCATACTGTTATCACGCGATACTACCCGTATCATTTGCATTGCTGTTTACTCTTGATTAGCTGCATGTGTAATGTGATTCTCCCAGGGTAATTTAATTTATGAACATTAAACAATGTTTATCAGGGCTAGTTCAGTATTCAAGAATTCAGTAAGCATCTCAGCTGCTGTTCAACACAGAGCACATGGACTTAAATTTTATAATGAGCCAAGTTACGGATAATTTAGTTTCTGTACAGTGCTGCCTTCAGGTCTAGGGATGTCACGAGAACCGATACTTCGGTACCGACAGTCTTAAAACGTGATGGCACTTGGTTTTTGGTTTTCTGCAGTAGCATAGGTACCGTGGTTGTAATTCTTCCGGAACTGAAGGGGGCAGCAAATATGCGCAAGTATATTAATCGGTCCACAAGTGGTAAAGACGACGAAGAACGCCTACATGCACGCGGGAAAAACTACAGAAGTTTAGCTCCGCTCCAACACGTTGTGAGGAAAGGTGGTTAGAGTCAAATACGGAAGTACTTCGCATTCGAGGTGGATGACAACAAACATATAATTGATGCTCTGGGGCCGCTGTGCAACCGATGCTATCGTTCATTTGAAACAAAGCGAGGAGACACCTGGAATTTGGCGAAGCACCTGAAAGACGGTCCTATATTATGTTTGTTTGAGGCGGCTGGCATTGTGGCCATGAAACCAGCTAATGTTATGCTCCATGTAATGTTTGCGATAGCCAGTTATTTGTTACCAACACTAACGCATTGCAATGTTATAAACTACCTCCTAATGGGCCACCATGCATCGCCATTCAGGCTGTGCTTAGTAGTGCACCCTAATGCGTTTGTAGCCTCCACTATTTTATTAGTCATTGTCAGACAGTGTTTGATAGCTAAAATATTCCTCTCTCTCTCTCTCTCTCTCTCTCTTTTTGCCAGTATCAGCCAGAGAACAATATCCACCAGGAGTTTTTAATTTTATTAAAAATGTTACTATAATTTTTTTTAAACCACACCGTGGTATCAATTTTGGTATCGAGTATCGTGTACTTTTGGTGGTATCGGTATCGACTCTTAGATTTTTGGTATCCTGACATCCCTATTCAGGTCTACTTGCATTCCTGTCCTAATTAACTGGTAATTCATTTTTTTAAAATGCTAATGCTAGCAAATAGCAGTTACTGACAATTTGTAACCAACTTCTGGCATTTTGCTTCTGAGAAGATGAAAAAACGTATACGACACACTGGCCAGGCCTCCTTCTTTTTCTCAGAGTCTACAGTCACGACAGGAGAATGGTATATTACACACAATCTCACAAGCCTACACTAAAGATGTCATCTGCATGACCTAGAAACCCTGCTCTAACCCAGATAAGACACAGATGCATTACTGGTGAGACTTTTATATCACAGTAGAGGAGACCAGCCTTGTAAGATGCTTTTAGGTCAATTACTCTGACATATAGGAGGCATGATATAGCTATTGTGAAAACATTTCCTGAGCTATTCATCCATTATTTCTAACATAAGTGCATTAGTTTATGCATTTAACATTAATGTACAAAGAGCCTTCAAAAGTCCTCACCTTCCTGGATGGAAGTGGAACTTTTTTTTTTACGTGACAAAACAACATTTTACACATAATCCACACATAATGCAGTGTGACAAAAGCAAATGCATGAACAACATGGGGGAAATAAAAACTAATAATGACTTTCTACTGCGGTATCAAAAATGGCTGTGTGGCAGTGAACACAAAGCACAATGTTACTCAGCAAACCTCTCACACGGTCCTTGAATGGTCAGTAATCCAATAATTATTCTAGTGAGGTGTTAAGCCGGAATTATACTTGCTTTTAAATACAGATGGAAAATGGCTGCAATGTGTAGCCTGTGATCGTGTGGAGCGTCGCTTGTGCACATCCTCACAAATGAATGCAACACAACAGTGTGGTGAAATACCAACAGAAATAGAAGACGACGATGCCTTTATTTGGTCACATATACATTACAGCACAGTGGAAGTCTTTTCTTAGCTTGTTAGGAACTTTGGGTCAGAACACAGGATTGCAGATAGGGTGTAAGGTTAAGGGCCCAAGCTTGGTGGTGCTGGTGCTTGAACCCCTGACCTTCTGAACAGTAACCCAGTAACATGCGCGTGGTGAAAGTGAAGTACATTTGCGCCTTTATGGGAAAAGTTACTGAATGTGTAGTCTGCACTGAATAACTGCTTTTAACAACATTTCAACAGCAGTTATTAGAACTCACTGATGTCTATATCCACAAAAAAAAAGTCAGCATCTGTATTATATAAATCAGTGGTTCTCAACCATGGGGCGAGATCAGAAGGGGACACAAAAAAAAACACAAAAAAACAACACAGACAGGGCATCATTTGGGTACTCTGTGTATTTTATTGCTTTTCAAATAAGAATGTGCATAAATGGAAAAACCCTGCATTTTCTCTTCCTCTGTATTTTCTTTTTGCTGGGGAGAGGCGGAGCTTAGCCTGCCTTTTATCTAGCTGTTGGTGCAGACCAGTGTCGCCAATTTAGAGACTTTTCAGACCCCTTTAGTGACTTTTTTTTGCAAAAAAAACCCCCGCCAAGCGACAAATCGAGTGACTTTTTGGACAAACCTTAGTTTCAAAACTTTCCAAATGTTGACTCGATCAAATCTCTCTGTGTCTGCTCTGTTCGGTGAGTGGCTGAGAGACGGAAATTTGCCATGGATAACGAGACGCGCCCTTCGTGCCAATTTACATTACTCGTATGCGAATGTTTTTAGAATGCAAGACAAATAGAATGCATGTTTTACATGTAAAATAGTACACCTTACTACAACCTAGGTCTCTTGTTCAAAGTAATTATAATGTTCAGAAACATTTTTGATCATTCATCTTCAATACATGTCGGTTACAGTTTTAGAAAAGTCATAAAAAATTAATTTTAATAAAAGTACAAAAAACACAAAAGCAAAAAAAAACTCTGTCTCTCGATCCATCTATCAAAAACAGACTTATATATATATATATATATATATATATATATAATATATATATATATATATATATATATATATATATATATATATATGGGGCACATGATAGGGAAGACTTGGGGGGGGGGCTTCTAACAAAAGGTTGAGAGACTCTGATAAAAACTCTGACTGTGGGTGGAGATGCCTTGCTGATAAACGAGGTCAGAAGAAAATGATCAGATTGGTTCGAACTAGCAGGAAGGATGTTGGAAGTCATAAGCACTCTTTACAACTGCATAGTTGCATCTCAGAATGCACAGCACATTGAACCTTGTGGTGGACGGGCTACAACCACAGAAGATCACATCAGGTTCCACTACTGTCATCCAAGAACAGGACTCTGAGTCCATCATGGGTGCCTGTGCATTGGACAGGTGAAGATCACTTATTGAAGATTCTTGCTCTTGGCTGAGAGGAATGGAACCCAGTGTGGTCTTCTGCTGCTTTATAGCCCGTCCACCTCAAGGCTAGATGTGCTGCACATTCTGAGATGCTTTTAAGCTCATTACAGTTGTAAAGAGTGCTTATTTGAGTTACTATAGACTTCCTGTCAGCTCAAACCAGTCTGGTCATTCTCCTCTGATCTCTCTACTAACCAACAAGGAGTTTCAGTCTGCAGACCCTCCGCACACAGGATGTTTTCTGTTTTTCGCACCATTCTGTGTAAACTCTAGAGATTGTTGTATGTGAAATTCCCAGGACTTCAGAACTTTATGAAATATTCAAACCAGCCCATCTGGTACCAACAACCATGCCACGGTTAGTCACACAGATCACACTCTTCCCCCATTCTGATGGTTGAACATTAACTGAAGCTCTTGACCTGTATCTGCACGATTTTATGCGTTGCCACCACATGATTGGCTGACTGGATAACTACATAAATGAGCAGATGTACAGGTGTTCCTATTACAGTGGAGAGAGAGAGTATACAATGTAATACACAGTGCTGCTAGATGTGAGAAAATGTACTGACCAGCTCATACTGTTGGTCTGTCGCAATGGAAAACTCCCCAAAGGGATAGATTTCACCCACTTGCAGTATGTGTGGAGGAAGTGTTAACGACTATTACAAACAATGTAAACAAAATCATGTAAAAAATAAAAAAAAATTTTTAATTACGATGTAAAAAAATGTATCCTATTCATTTTCATAATCATTAATGACAAAGCAGTGTTCAATGTATTTTGATACTTTTTCTGCATATTCAGAATGGAACTGAACAATGTGATTGCCTGAGAAATCCCACTGGAAATTGCTGGCTAAATTCTGGGAAACAGCCAAAAATGATGCAAACCCATATTTTTACTAAAACTAGGACTGCACGATTGTGGCCAAAATAATAATCACGATTATTTTGATTAATATTGAGATCACGATTATTTTTCATGATTATTCATCGATTTTAGGGACTTTTTATTGCACATTCACATTTAAATAAACAGACCACTGCTTTCACCTCCATGTTGTGCTACATTCCTGCTAATGTACAAATCTCTGCATCAAATTAGACTGGTCCTTAAAGTGCATCATCTCTTAGAAACAACATATAAATAAAATTGTACCCAAAATACAGGATAAGTAAAAAAAAAAAAAAAAAAAAAAAATGCCATCAACAAAATGAAAATATGCATCAAATATAACAATATGCAACCAAATGAAAACAATTCATCCGTATGCAGAAAAGGCAATAACAGTGTTTACAGGAGGAGAGACGCAGACAAATCACCCAATAGAGCGATGACGCAGGGATGATGTCATTGTGTACCAGAACACGGAAGTTAACATCACACTGGTTCCCTCGACAAAAACACAAAAGGATTTTCACATAGACTTTTGGATTATTGCAAAAAATAAGCTCCGTGATCAACAAAAGTGTACAACACTCACAGGTTTTGTCCATCAAGATAATTTTCACAAATGAACACAACTTTTATGAAGTTTGAAACCTAAATACAATCACCAGAAATCAAACGCAAACCGTATGCTATAAACGAACTACACCACGGTCGCTCGACTTCAACGGCACCATCACCAAGCTTCCGACAACTTTTCCAAACATGATTTAAAAACATTTTCCATAATACGGATTTACTCCGTGGATGAATCTTCATCCACATTTTTTGGAGGAATTGTGCACAGTGAACTTGAACCAGTTTATCCACAAAGTTTGTTCCTGTTCTTCGTGATGACGTTTCATGTCCCCGACAACATCTGTAGTGCCATTGAGCAACATGTTAGTGTCATGATTTCCCCTCGCGCAAGCGCTGGAGCTCGCAGCGCACTTTTTAGTGACACTGACTTTGTTTACTTTGTACATGTGCATTTGTTACGATTTCTGTCCCGTCTCTGCCCCTGTATTGTCATTTGTTGTTCCCTTGTGTCATCATTAGTCTCAGCTGTTTTGTGTTCACCCTGAATTAAATTTGTCATTTAAACCCCTCAAGTCTCATTGTTAGATGCGAAGTATTGCGTGAGTTTTCCTTGTACCAAACCTTGTTCATAGTTTTGATCTTATTCTCGACCTCGTTGTTTGATTCTTGTTTAGTTTTGTTTATGCCCATTTGCCTGACTTTTTGCCCGTTTTCAACCACACTATTGTCTCATGTTTTGGATTTGTCTGCCTCTCTTCAATAAAGCTCTTATCTGCACTTGCATCCGTCCTAAACCCTCATTATGTGACTGTTAACAACCGCCTTTTTTAAATACACGTAAAAGCTTTTTGAAAAATCATGAGTGGGGTTTTACTGGCGTATTTTTTGTCATAGAATAAAACGTGAAAAATATTTTGCGCTTGTGTTCACCACAGACCTTATTTCAGGCTTTTTACCAAAATCCCATTCAAAAACCCATTGATTCAGGACGATGGCACCGAAGGGAGAAAATGCTAACTCGTTTCCAGGTTCTGACATACAAAATGACGTCATCCCTGCGCCACTCTAAGGTGACTGGCTGTAAGTTTAGGAAGCACTTGATTTGATATGCAGTGGAGTTTTCTATGAGCAGAGGACGAATTTTAAACGTCAATATCGCAGTCAGTCATATTCATGTAATTGTGGGCAGTCAAAATCGTAATTTTGTGATGCTGCTAGCTTTAGCAGATACCCTGAGTCAACGACAATGACTTTCTTCAGTTTACTGTTTGTCAACGTTACCTTTTATTCCCAACATGACCTCATTCACCTTCAGACATCAGACAGAGGCGAAATCAAGTGATTGAGGAACAAAGTGTGTGTCCTTTGTACCTTAAAGTCCTTTAAGGCAGGGGGGCATTTTATATTAAACACCCTGAAGATCAAACTTTATAAAGTAGGGTTTCTTTACCACTGAAGCACGACAGTGCTGCACGATCACAACCTTATGTTTATATACAAAATGCTCCACTGTGTGTAAGGGGCAGGGGAAACCGTTGCGAGTTGCTTAAAAGGTTTAGTTTAATTTAAGTTTATTGTCATTACATGGTGTATTTGCACGCTTGTAGTGTAACTTCTGTCGTTTATTATAGCGGAAGTGATCTATTAGTAACAAGGCCGCACTGCTCCTCACTCGCAGTGTAGACGTAGTGATACACAGTGGGAGCACAAGTAAGATCTGTAATGTCTAATTAAAACACTACGATCAAAAGTAAAACAATATGCCTAAAGGCAGTGAGTAACAGAAACCACAAGGTGCAGTGAAAGTGAGCTACAAAAAATGTAAATTGAAATTAAAAGTAGAGAATATGTGAATTTGACTTTTATTTAATGTACATGCGTACTTCAAGGTCAGCGTGCTTTGCGACACTCAACGAACAGGTAATAATAGAGAGATCCAGGCAGTGGCACACAGACAAGATGAAATTTTAAAAAGTTTAGCAAGATGATTTTTTATTTACTGAAGTCAATTCAAAGGCAGTGTGTCTAGTTTGCAAGCAGTCAGTTGCTGTTTTGAAAGAGTACAATATCCGTCGTCATTATGAAACAAAACATTCTTCAGCTTTCTCAAAGTACAGCGGCGAGACGCGAAAACTGAAGGCTAACGAGCTACTTGCTAAACTTCGATCTGAGCAGAGCATGCTGCTGCGTCCTTCATCAGCTCAAGAAAGTGCCACACGGGCCAGCTATCAGATTTCCGAACTAATTGCTAAAAGTCGAAGAGCCTTCGCTACTGGAGAGTTCGTCAAAGAATGCCTTGCAGTGGCTGCAGAAGCAGTGTGCCCTTCTCAGATACGTATGTTCTCGCAAATAAGCTTGTCAAGGAATACTGTTATCAGACGCATAGAGGACATGGCACAAGACATCAGCGAGCAAATCAAGGCAAAAGCAGCTGCCTTTTCAATAGCTTGCGATGAGAGCACTTATATATCTGATTCCTCACAGCTGTTGGTATTTCTCCATGGAGTAAATGAAAATTTTGAAGTGACAAGAGCTGGCTGGCATTGAGACTCTTTCTGCTACTACTAAAAGAGAGGATCTTTTTTTTTTTTTTTTTTTTGCTGTTGAGAGTGTTGAAAAAGAATGAAATAAAGTGGGAGAATATGGCTGGCATTACAACTGATGGAGTCCCGGCGATGGTAGGGAGGAAATCTGGCCTTGCTACGTTGGTGTCTCAGAAAGTGAGTGAATGTGGGGGGAAATTAGTAAAGTAGCACTATATTTTACATCAAGAACAGCTATGTGCCAAATCCATCGGGCTTGTGGATGTGATGCATGACGTCAAAATTGTCAATGATATACGCTGCAAGGCGCTCTCTCACCGGCAGTTCAAGGTACTGTTGGATGAGATGGATGCCCAATAGAACCACCAGTAGGTTAGATGGCTGAGCCAAGGAAAAGTTCTCAGGAGATTTTTTGATCTGCACGACGAGATCAGAGCTTTTCAGGAAAGCAAGAATTGCAATATTCAAGTGCCCACAGATAAGAAATGGATTTCTGACCTGGTTTTCTTGGCGGACATCACAGAGCTGCTCAATGTTATCACAAAGCTTTTTTATCACAAAGCTTTTTGATCATGTCAGAGCCTTCAAACAAAAAACTACTGCTGCTCAGACGACATCTCTCCGCAGGTAACAGTCACAATTATAATATTCAGAAGATTTTTATGTGCAGTTATTATTATTATTATTATTATTATTATTATCATCATCATTATTATTATTATTAATACTTATATTTAGTTTGCATTTATATCTAGTGGTGTCAGCTTTTGTATTTTTTGTTAATCAAGCTGATAACATTTGTGTTAAAGTTCTCCTAAATTATCATGGATTAATTTCCTTCTTTTGTCAGTTACTTATTCTATTTGCCTCCCACTGTTTTTACATGCCTGCTTTTCTTTTCTTTCACTCCCAGTCTCACACTGTTCCAGTCTTTCTCTCTCATCCCCACATCCAGGAAATTTAGCCCATTTTCTCTGTCTTAAAGAGGCAGGCATGATGAAAGAAGGTACTCAAGTATGATGCTGTTCTCAGCAACCATATCCAGAGTTTGACAGTCACTTTGAGGACTTCAGACACAATGCTACTGACTGAGTTGTTTGCTCAAACCCTTCACCATCAGCGTGGACACAGTCAGTGATGATCTTCTGATGGAACTAATTGAGCTTCAGTGTGATTCAGAACTCAAACACAAGTTCAGGTCCCTTCCCTTGACAGACTTCTACAAATGTGTCCCAGCAAACAGGTACCCAAAGATATGCAAACAGATATAGGTAATTGATATTGCAGGCATATGGCTGTATTGCTTATAGCTTGAATAGCTGTATTAGGCATTGAACATGTTGTACTATAAATGGGATTGTTTCTATGTTGTCATTATACTAAAAGTTTCATTGAACTATAAAACTCTGAAAAGAAAACTGCATTAGTTAAGCAGATAACAGAATAATGTTTCCTATTTATTTATGTATTGGTAAATATGATGAAATCATAAATGAGGAGAACCATGGCAACTTTAATTTTAATATAATATATTTTGGTATAATGCAACATTTACTTTCGGCCCACGGAACTCAATCAAGTTCGATTTTTGGCCCTTCATAGGAAAAAGTTTTGGCACCTCTGGTCTAAAGGGAGAGCTACAGAGCTCAAAAAGGACGAGCTTTTTAAAAATGTATTAAATTTAGATTTTCTGGTCTGATTTGTAAAATGGCAACATAACATTAACAAGGTTCATGACAAAAAATGTCTAACCATGAAGTGACAGAAGTACGCATTTATTCTATGCTTCACGTTCAAAACCTGATGTTTCTCATCTGTTCAGAGTGGATATGTGCATCAGATTTAAAATAATAAACCATGGGAGCGGTTGGTTTTTACTTTTACGCAGAACAGATATGAATTTTGCAGGACAAAGAAACGCCACGCTCATTAATATGTGAATGTACATCGTGCTTATGTGGCATTTACAGACAACATATTTATCACATCAACTCATTCACCTTAGATAACTGATTTGTCCTGGCCAACGTCACTGGGGTGAAAATGACTAATTTCTTTATATTTTGGGAAATAAAACCAACCGAGTTTGTTCGAAAAGATTACACAGTCATCATCAAAAATAAAAACAGCAGGAGCTGGTGGAACTGGGATTAAAAATGGTCAGAGACACACCTCTATTTCAGTGGTAATGTGAAGCATTACTATCAAACAAAGCATAACACCTTCAAACGATCTTATTTATACACATCAATTAATCACTAATGGTTAAGCATTAAAAAAAAGCAATAACGTCACCACTCAATCATCTTAGTGGCCTTTGTAAGTAAGGAATTTAATGTGACTGGATCTTTACAAATTCTAGTTGTATATGCCTGTCTTAGACATTGTACTACAACTTAATTATTCAAGTGTTATGAGGTATGAAGTGGGGGTGCATTTCATTATAAATCATTCATAAATCATTCATTATAAATTATAAATCATACACTCCATGCTGTCTGCATTTAACTTAACAGTCACAGAATAATCAATCACTTTCTTGCATGTATTGACATGTCTACTGTAGTTACTGCATGCAAGACCCCTGTTACTGTCTGTGTTTGCTCTGTCTACATGTTGAATGATGATCTGCACCTGTGCTGCCCTCCCAAAAAAACGTTATATTATACTGTACAGAAGTGTAGTTACATGCATAACGACAAAAGTTGAACTGGACTCATTTAATGCAACACTGCAGCTTAAAGAAGAGGAAGCTGTACTAAAATGAGTTGTTTTTCCTGTTTTACATGTTGGTCACTAACATACTCCTCGGATCAGAAACATCTGAAATCTGAAGCTTTCTCTAACAAAACAGTAGAGACCACCCAGCTGGACGAATTTAAACATAATACAACTTTCTATAATACACGTTTACTTAATACTTATATTATATATATATATATATATATATATATATATATATATATATATATATAAAATGTTTAAATAGTTACTGTGACTTCACAGTGACTGTGAGATGAAAAGTAATAGAAGTACCCTAGCTGACAAACTTACAAGCTAATAAACTAACCTCATCCTTAAAGTAGGTAGAAGAGTTCACTGGGTTGGCTTTTTAAATAAAACTAGTCCTCTTATACAAAAGTTAAAAGATAAGTAACAGTTACGGCTATAAAACTGTGCTCGCACAGTATCCATTTATATAATCCGAAGAAAACCCATCTTTAAACAACCACTAGACTGTGTTAGCATGCTAGCTGAGTAAAGAGAGGAACCGTCCCGACGCCATGTTGACCAAAACAAAATGGCTGAACAGGAGATTAGTTGACAAAGTCAGCTGGCTGCAGTTATAGTTTCTACAGGCTGCTTTTCAGAGGCTAAGGCAATGCCATCATGTGATGTGTTGAACGTTTAACAAGAAGAGCTAAACTGCACGGTTAAATACACGGGTAAGGTGCACTGAAGGAACGAAGCCCATTTTCCTTGCTATGTTATTACTAATAAATCGCTGAGTGCTAAGCTAGGCCTTTTTACTAGTCCGCGTTACTTCACAGGCAGAGGCGCTCAAAGATAGTAACTATTACCAAGAACGACTGAATATATAATTATCTAAACGAGTCTCACTCTAACCAGCCAGTGCTAATGTGTCAGTGGATCTAGCTAGCTGGTTAGCATGTGTGCTAAAGCGGTGCTGCTATTCGATACCTGTAGTTCGGCCCTCTCGACTTCCCAGTGCGCTCTCTCCATCTCGAAGCGGGCCCACTCGTGCTGGATGTAGTGTAAAATCCCGGGGATCGTGTACTGCTGCGGCCTCGGCGCCTCGTCTTGCTGCTGTTGCCCCATCGCTGAGCCTCCAGCCCCGGCTAAATGAGCGTTAACGCTGTTGTTATTACCGTGCTGTGGCTGCTGCTGTCTCGCGGTGGCCATTCCTCCTCCTCCTCCTCCTCCTCCGCCGCCGCCGCCGGGGTGTTCATCCATTTTTGACAAAATTAGAAAAGTCCTGGTAAAAGATAGCCCCCAGGTAGCTAGAGTTATTCACAAATGTATTCCCTTTCACTATCTGCGTCGTAGTAAAACGTCACCGCGTCGACGGAATACGCAAACGGCGCGTCCCTCGGGCCGCACGATGCTGTGGCTTTCTGTGTCAGCGCCCGGATTTGCCGGCCGCCATTACTCCGATCCCTGGATGTGGATGTGAGGCTCCGTACTGAGAGAGGGAGAGTCGGAGCCGCGCTGCATGACGGGATGCGTCCAGGCTGCGTCCTAAACCCACATGCACTACCCTCCCTAACAGAATGTCACAACCCGTGGTGGCGTGCTGTTTTCACATGCTATGTAGTGCGGGAGTGTGCGGTTCTGGACGTGGCCTAAAGTCATCGAACTCCAGGAGCCACTTCCAAATACAGAACTCGTGCGTAAGTGGGAGTTTATAGATGACGGGATGTCCACAAACTCTCCGTGAATGCGGTGTAGAAAAATACACGTTTAGTGCCCAGGAAAACAATCAAATCAGCACAGTAAAGGTTATACTTTTCTAAATGGTTTGTTCTGGTATATTTTAGAGACTGATATTTTTATCTTCTTTCTTTATTTCCCATTTATTTAATGTAATTTATTTGCATTATTGCTCTCCTAAGTGATCATGATCAAGTTCCTGCTGATGGTGAATAAGCAGGGCCAGACCCGCCTGTCTAAGCATTATGAGCATGTGGACACGGGGAAGAGAGCTGCTCTGGAGGCCGATGTGGTCAAGGCCTGTCTGTTCAGGAAGAAAGACGAGGTCAGTTCACCGCTTTCATTTCTCATTCATTTTCCCACCACTGAATGAGAGCGGTACTGTATAATAACACAATTAATTGTTTTCATATTAGACTACACACATTAAATAAGTAGTGTTTTTCTCTCATTCTCTCACTTTCTCTGAAATGTCTCGTCTCCAGTGTCTACACTGACTGGTTTATATATATAAGTACACAAGAAGTTTAGGTTTAAAACTATATATCCAGACTGCATTCAATCATAACTGCAACAAAAATTAAGAAAATATTATAAAGTGTGTTTAGGAGACATTTAATGAATATTTTTGGAAGGAGTCCCTGGTGTCAGTGCTTTGTAACAGTTAGCACTGAACTTTAAAGACTGTATCCTGTTTGTTCAGGCCCTTTCCTGGTGTAGGTACACGCGTCTACAGTCTACTACTGTGACTACTGTGCAAAAATAGCTTTCATATAAATAACTAGCGACAATTGCATGTCATCTTTCAAAGTAATGTTCTCTATCTGTATATAAAATTTGAGTGTTCTCTGCCTCATTGTTGTGGAGCACTGAATAGCTGAACAGACGTTATTAAGCCTTGTTGGGACTTGTTTATAGCCTGCCTGAACTCCCGACATAATGTTGCCAAGTATTTTGGACATCACAAACCAAATATTATTATCATCAAAAAAATGTTTCAATAAGGCTACAAGAAAATAAAAAGTAAAACAAAAAAGTTACATCATAGTTTATTTAGTTTGCTTATTAAAATGAAACATTTTAAACCATGAACCATTTTGGTACATGTCTCTCCTATCATTGTGTTCAGTGCTTAAATTTTGGGACAGTAAAACTTCAATTGAAATAGTTAAATAATAATAATAATAATAACTGAAATAACAACTGAAAATGACTCTAGATTTAGAATCGTTTTTTATTTACTCAGAGTTTTAGATTTAAGTCTGTAGTATCACACAGGCACCTTGAGACATTAAGCAGCGAGCCACTCCGTAGTGAAAGTGAAGGCAGCCCAGTTTACCAGAACACTCTATGCCTATATACCCTCCAGATCTGCACCTTTAATTAAGAAAAAAAAATTAACAAAATTCTTGAATAAACAAATAGGTTTTCAGCCTAGACTTCAATATTGAGACTGTGTCTGAGTCCCAAACGCTAATTGGAAAGCTGTTCTGTAGCTGTGGGGCTAAGAAAAAGATCTGTCCCCTGCTTTAGCCTTCACTATTTTAGGTACCAACAAAGAGCCTGCACCTTTTGATCAAAATAGGTGTGGTGAACAATAAAAGACCAAAAGTTCACTCAGGTACTGTGGAGAGAGAACATTCAGTCATTAGTAATTTTGTGCAAAATTGTACTGCAGTGTAGATAAAATAGGGGTGATGTGCTCAAATCTTCTAGTTCTATTGAGGACTCTGGCTGCTACATTCTGGACTAACTGGAGCTTGTTTATGCACCTACTGAAACATCCAGACAGCTAGGCATTACAATAGTCCAATGTAGAGGTAACAAAATCATGACCTATTATTTCTGCATTACTTCTACACACATTACTCTACACACTACTAATATATATGTGTGTGTGTGTGTGTGTGTGTGTATATATGTATGTGTATATATATATATATATATATATATATATATATATATATATATATATATATATAATGAGAGAGAGATATGTCTGAGATGAAAAAGGTTATCTTAATAATATTATCAATGTCAATTATTACACCAATATTTCCCAACAGAAATATTTTTGTCTTGTCAGAATTAAGTACAAAGAAGTTACTCAGGATCCAGTGTGTAATATATAATAATAATAATAACAACAATAATAATAATAATAATAAATAAAAACAGTGTGTTCTTTACACATTCTTCAACTTTATTAAGCAGGGGCCAGTCATCTGGCTTTGTTTAAACATATATCAATGGAAGCTAATACCATGTTTATGAATAATTGTAACCAGTGGTAGCATATATAGATAAAACAGCCAGACACCAAACACCCAAACTCCATTTTCTAGTCTATCTAGAGTAACAAAAGCAATGAGACACAACCCCAATCGGCGGCCAGTAGTAGGTCATTTACTTCTTTAACTAGTGCTGTCTGTAATGAGATGTCACGATTGGAGGGGGAGACGGATGCAAGTGCAGATTAGGTTACAATACAAACAAAACACGCTCTATAGAACTTGTGGAAAAACACTAAGGGAAAGACTAACTGGAAAACAAAGACCATAAACACAGCAACAGAGACAACGGCAAAGAAAGACAAACGTAAGACAAGTAAGTAAGTAAATAAATTTTATTTATAAAGCACATTTAACACAGCGAAGCTGACCAAAGTGCTGAACAGAGTCAAGAAAAGTAAAATAGAAAACAGAATAAAACCAAATAAAGACAGACCATAGACAATAGTAAAAATTTGATTAAAACGCCTGGGAGAAGAGACGTTTTCAGCCTCTTTTTAAAAGTGGTAATTGAAGGTGCAAGGTGGATGTCCAGTGGCAATTGATTCCATAAATGAGGGGCGGAAACTGAAAAAGCTCTATCCCCCTTTGTTTTTAACCAGGATCAAGGGACATGCAAAAGAAATCTATCAGAAGATCTTAGAAGTCTGTTAGATGAATGTGGTATAAGAAGATCTTTGAGAGAGGAAGGAGCTTGATCATTAAGAGTTTTAAAGACAAACAACAGAATCTTAAACTGAATCCTAAAATGGACCGGGAGCCAATGGAGCGATGCTAAAATTGGGGTGACACACTCATATTTCTTTGCCTTGGTCAGCAGTCTTGCATTCTGAACCATCTGGAGACGTGCAAGAGATGACCGAGGAAGACCCAAGTACAATGAATTACAATAATCTAAGCGCAATGTGATAAAAGCATGAATAACCTTGTCCAAATCTTGGAAAGACAAAAATGTTTTAAGTTTAGAAATGATCCATAGTTGATAAAAACTATTCTTTACGACCGAATTTATTTGCTTGGTTAAGCATAATTCTGAGTCCAGGATGATACCAAGGTTCCTAACCTAGGAAGAAATTGAGGAGAAATGGTTACAAAGCTCATTTGTGAGCCCATCTCTCAATCTCAGTTGACCAAAAACAATTATTTCGGTTTTGTCTTCATTAAGTTGGAGGAAATTATTTGTTAACCATTTTTAAATGTCGTCCAGACCGTCCAACAATGGCTGAATGGAGTCACCAGCTTTCAATGGTATGTACAACTGGGTATCATCAGCATATAAATGAAAAGAGACATTGTGTGCCATAATAATATTCCCCAACAGACTCATATATAAGTTAAAAAGAAGTGGGCCCAGAATGGAGCCTTGAGGTACACCACTAATAATAGAAGCAGAAGATGAGGAGAAATTACCCAACACTACCAAAAAGGACCTGTCTTTAAGATATGAGCTGAACCATTGTAGGGCAGTACCCTTGATACCAAACAGATCCTGTAAGTGCCAAAGAAGTATATTATGGTCTACAGTATCAAAGGCAGCTGTAAGCTCTAGTAGCATCAACAAGGAGGAGGTGGAGTAATGGAAGACAAGGAGTGCCGTGCCGTGCAACCTGTGGCTATATACACGAGTGCTCGTTAACAAGAAAGTGAATCAGGTGCAGGTGGTCATGTGACTGTGATGTAGTGAGGTCCAGTGACTGCTGGGAACTGTAGTTCAAAGCTCCTTCTCTGATACATGACATGAGGTAATAATCTAGAGATAGATTCAGACTTGGGTAGTATCACTGTTTTTCTATATTTAATCCAAATGTTACTATCAAATGAAAAAAAAAAAAAAAATCAAGCGTGTGTCTCCCATAACGAATGGATCCATTTATGTTCAAATTAACTTGTACTTGTCTAGAATGGACCCAAATGCTGTTCTCAGAGGATTTTGTGGATTATCAAAATGACTATTAAAGTCTCCAACAATTACTGCTTTGTTTACAGAAACAACCAGGTGCGAGACAAAATCTGCAAATTCATGTGAAAATTCAGAATTCATCCCTGGGGTCTTATAAATACTAATTATTGGAAACGACCGAATAGACTTATTTTTTGTTGCTACTTATGTTATGTTAGTATAAAGGACATGTCCAGTTTTTCGTGTGATCCCTAGAATATCATTATAAATAATTGCGACACCTCCTCCTACATTCTCCTTTGGTCTAACCACGTTTATGTTAAACACAGTATATTAAATCCCTGATCAGTAAATAATACAATAAACGTAAGAGATCTGATATTTAGCCGTCTTAACTTCAGATCAAATGTGCTGACTGGGCATTCAATATGATCTACTTTTATGTAAATTTGGTTACTAAAACAAACTTTCTAAGTATTTCCACATTATTGTTTTGGGTTTGGAGTAGAACTTTTAGAATGAGAATTTTTAGAAACAAACATTATGACTTTATTAGATGTTGATGTTAGTTAGGATGTTAGTTGAAAGTCTGTAAATTTAAACAGTAAACCTGATTTGCAATGGGGGTTGAATAATTTTGATTGCAACTGTGATTTACATATAATATAAGTGCTATATTGTTAAAGTTGCTGTTAAATTAGAAAGAAAAAACAAATATCATTCCTACTGGAGTAACATTGGAAATGACCACCTATTTCCGGCAAAGCCATGCGTCAGTAATTTGCGATGAAAAACAATAATTTTTATGAGGCCTGCTGCACTGTGGAAATTTTTACCTAACCTCTCCTTTTTCAGTGCTCATTTGTGGAGTATAAGGACTACAAACTGGTGTATCGGCAGTATGCAGCTCTTTTCATTGTAGTTGGCATCACTGACAACGAAGTGAGTTATTCGGCCAAATGGTGTTACAGATGTCCTGTACTTTTGATCATAATAAATATTTGCAAAATAAACATTTGCTGATATTTTGTTATTAACCCTCACTTGCAGCAGCTGTAGAAATAAAACTTAATCAGTATTTTTTCCTTTACACAGAATGAACTCTCCATTTATGAGCTCGTCCACAACTTTATTGAAGTGCTTGACAAGTACTTCAGTCGTGTGGTAAGTGCAAGCTGAACCCTTTTATTAAGATTTATCTGGGGTGCGTTTCTTGATGATAATTAATCCTATTGAATAACGAACAACTCAACAAAAAGCTTACCTTATAAGTATACAAGCCTGTTTTGTGAGCGTTTCCCAAATGCTGTTAATGACTGCTGTTATAGGAACATTATCAAGGGCAAGGTATTGTGATACAGCCCTATGCAAAGAGTTACTGCTACCGTGCCAAAGTGGATGAACTTCCAATAACGGCACATTTGACATGTATTTTATCTGTTGGACACTGTTGGAATATTGTACACTTGGGTATTTTCTTGGTGTACTGTGATCTTATAATTCACAGTTTATGATGGAGGTTGTGCTCCCACTGTCGTTTGGGGTTGCCCCCCTCTATCTCTTTTGACTAGGACGTGCAATATTCTGATCTTACATCTTCTTGTCCTCCTGGCCTTCTACATTAGGCAGGTGTGTTGGTTTTCCCCTCTCTGGCGTTCTCCTAAGGTTTGTCCAGGAGTCTAAATCTCATTTTGCAATTGCATATTGCTCTGTCCATCATGCTATGAGTCCTAATGTTCCACAGCTATAGACTGTGACTGAGCAACTGATAGTAGCTAATACGTAGAGAGGGAAGCCACGCACACATGATGAGACAATTACAGTGGTATACAATGTTATAACAACTACCTGTTGAAAAGGATTCAGTATGTAGTGTCTGTGTCACTGAATTTACTCGTGGTATAGCACTCCTTAGCTTCTCCTGAACCCAACCAAATTGGGTAATTATTTTACCCCCTGGATGGCCTATATGAGGGGTATGTTCTCACAGCTTGAAATAAGTCCTGCCACCCCAGGTGCCTCCCCAACCCTGACCTCTCATCACGTCTTTGAGAGCACTGTTACTCAGCGCTAATTTATTCAGACTTAAATCATGAAATAAATAATCTCTAACTTGAGTTATTATACTTCCTTCATAGAGAATCTCTGCTGTAATACCGTAATGTTGTGTGGGCTATTTATTGTGTAGTAAGGAACAAATAAAGTAATCAGTGTCTAATAAATTGAGCATCTGGGCATAACCAATATTCCCGTATATTTTATTTGAATAATCAACATTCATACCAATTTAATAATTGCATATGGCATAACTGGGCAACACATTGGCCAAATAACTTTATTTTCAATTTGGAAACATGGGAATTAAAAAACTTCCTCAAACTACAAAGTATTATTACAAAAACAAAAAAGACGTTAACTCGAAAATTCTTAAGAGCAAGTTAACAAACTACTAGCATTATGAACCTTTCGGGAAACGCACTCCTGTTAATTCATGTTAAAGCAACACGATTTGTGTCACTGACAATCTGTTTTTTTTCCTTTTCAGAGTGAATTAGATGTATCCTTTATATAATTAATTTGCAGCCAACACCATGGATTTTGTCCCTCTGAGACATTATGTATTGCATGTGACAGCTGCATGTGTGCACATTACAAGCCTCATTGATACTTTCATTAGCCAGCTTGTTATTAAATAAATACATGATGGTTTTATTTAGTGAAAGCAACATATGTTCACTCAGTAAATGATAACCAAGTTGCAGATTTTATTATTATACAAGGTGTTGGTGGTTAAGAGATGACAACAGTTATCATTTTAGCATTCGAATTAACTGTACACAGTGTCATCATAAAAAAGGTAATACATGGAGCTCTTAAACACCTTAAATAATGTGTTGTGTATTAAAAGTTAGTATTTGTTCTTGGTACCATGCATGTCATTCAAAGTGAACTTAATTGTGTATAGTAAAATACACAGTAATTTATGTATTTAGGATGATGATGCACAGTTCCTCTTAATGCTTAGTCAGTAAATGTACTAAATGATGTATAGTGGTGCTTGAAAATCTGAAGAAAACATCATCAGATTTTCACACAAGTCCTAAAAAGTATATAAAGAGAACCCAGTTAAACAAATGAGACAAAAATATTATACTTGTTCATTTTACTTATTGAGGAAAATAATCCAGTATTACATATGTGAGTGGCAAAAGTATGTGAACCTTTGCTTTCAGCATCTGGTGTGACCCCCTTGTGCAGCAATAACTGCAACTAAATGTCTGAAGACTTGGAGGAATTTTTGCCCATTCCTCAGGACAGAACAGCTTCAACTCTGGGATGTTGGTGGGTTTCCTCACATCAACTGCTTGTTTCAGGTCCTTCCACAACATTTCTAGTGGATTAAGGTCAGCACTATGACTTGGCCATTCCTAAACATTAACTTTATTCTTCTTTAACCATTCTTTAGTAGAACGACTTGTGTGCTTAGGGCCGTTGTCTTGCTGCATGACCCACTTTCTCTTGAGATTCAGTTCTTGGACAGATGTCCTGACAGTTTTCTTTAGAATTCACGGGTATAATTCACAATTCATCCTAGCCCAGATGCAGCAGAACAGGACCAAACCATGACACTACCACCACCATGTTTCACACATGGGATAAGGTTCTTATGCTGGAATGATGTGTTTTCCTTTCTGCAAACATCCCACTTCTCATTTAAACCAAAAAGTTCTATTTTGGTCTCATCCATCCATCCACAAAACATTTTTCCAGTATCCTTCTGTCTTGTCCATGTGATCTTTAGCAACTGTTGAAGGGCAGCAATGTTCTTTTTTCACAGCATCCGCTTTCTCCTTCATCCCTATCATGCACACCATTGTTGTTCAGTGTTCTCCTGATGGTGGACTCATGAACATTAGCCAATGTGAGAGAGGACTTTAGTTGCTTAGAAGTTACCCTGGTTCCTTTGCGACCTCATGGACTATTCCTCGTCTTGCTATTGGAGTGCTCTTGGTTGGTCGAGCACTCCTGGGGAGGGGAACAATGGTCTTGCATTTCCTTCATCTGTACACAATGTGTCTGAGTGTGGATGGGTGGAGTCCAAACTCTAGAGATGGTTTTAAGCTTTTCCAGCCTGATGAGCATCAACTCAGAAAAAGAGGTCCTCAGTAATCTCCTTTGTTCATGCCATGATACACTTCACAAACATGTGAAGTGAAGATCAGACTTTGATAGATCCCTGTTCTTTAAATAAAACCGGGTGCTCACTCATACCTGATTGTCATCCCATCGATTGAAAACACCTGACTCAATCCATCCATCCTTCTTCAGGGTCACGGGGAACCTGGAGCCTATCCCAGGGAGAACGGGGCACAAGGCAGGGTGCCAATGCATCACAGGGCACACACTACAGATACTTTGGACATGCCAATCAGCCTACCATTCTTTGGACTGGGGGAGGAAACCCCCGCAGCACAGGGAGAACATGCAAACTCCGCACACACAGGGTCACCCTGGAGGTGTGAGGCGAACATGCTAACCACTAAGCCACCGTGTGCCCCACCTGACTCAATTTCACTACCAAATTAACTGCTAATCCTAGAGGTTCACATACTTTTGCCACTCCACGGGTATGTAATATATTAGTATTTTCCTCCATAAATAAATGACCAAGTATAATATTTTTGTCTCATCTGTTTAATTGGGTTCTCTTTGCCTACTTTTTAAATCTGATGATGTTTTAGGTCATGTTTATGCAGAAATACAATTCAGCAGAAACAGATCTATTGTTCCTTAATTCCAAAGCAGATAATGTTTAATTTGGACAAAGTACACATCATTCTTGATGAGATGATCTTAAACGGACACATCGTGGAGACCAACAAGAACCGCATACTTGCACCACTGCTGGCCTTAGACAAGATGGCAGAAGGATGAATGAAGGAGCTGCACTTAGGAAGCATGAACTGTATGATCAGGAACATGCACTGTTAAATATTCAGTAATGATTTCCTCATTGTGTTGGTATTTAGAAATAGTGGCTTTAACTACAGTCAAGACATTTTATTAGGTAGAGTATACGATAGGGGCTGACAAATTGTGCACAGCAACAGCACCTCTGTACCCTATCCATCGCATCATTAGCCCGCACATTTGAACTGTATTTGTTCATAGAACACGCTAAACATTACATGGTTCTATGTGTTCATGAAACTTGACAACAACTCAAAGCTTATGACTAAAATACAAGCACCTGAATGGAACACACAGCACTAATCATACTTTGCAAACATTTTAATGATTATTTTGGAGCATACACATTTGAAAATATTTGTTTACTTCAAACTGCAACTTGTGTTAAATAAATGTTTATAATATACAAAGAAAATACAAGGAGAAGCATAGCTTTTCATTTTTTCCTTTTCCAAATGTGCCTTGCACACAACCAGTGTTTTTGTCTCTATAGCTTTATTGTAAAATTACACAAATGCACTCAGGGAGTCTGATAATTTTAGCAGGGTGATGAATATTTGAAACATACACAGTAACAGCTAGGAGATGAAGAAAAGAAAATAGAAGAGGAAGTAAGTGGGGAAAAACAGCATATGGATGGATGTTGCTCGCAAAACAAAAACAAGGGGGGAAAAAACTAATATTTCAAACAAGGCAAGCACTAATAAAACTTAAAACCAGGGGGAAAAAAAAAATGTCCAAACACTTGACAGTTAGCTCTACAGAAGCAGGTGCTTGCGTGCTCCTCTTGGGGAAACGGGGCTGGTGTGTGTACAGTCATCTGAAAAGAAAACCTATGCTGAACTTTAGACACGCTTTCGGAGCTGGGGTGTGAGAGTAAACGGAGGAGAACTGCCCTTGGCTACTAGCGGCTCAAGTCCTTAATGCAGTGCAGTCCCACCAAGAAGTTTAAAATGGGGTAACATGGGCTGCAGACATGACCTTAATCTGTTTCAGTAGCTAGTGGAGCTGAGATGGGCTTCCTTTCGCTTACATATGTAAACGTAGGCTCTTTTGACAAAGGAGAGAAAATCATGGGCGAGCACAGCTTTTGTATTTTTTTTTTCTGCAACAAAACACGACAGGCTTCATCAACACATGTAGTTGGTCATCGGTGCAGGGAGCATGCTCAGTTCAGGTGGAAGCCCTTTTCCATGGTGGCGGCGAGGAGGCGCTCTCGCATGATCTCCTCAGAGGAATACTCTGGCAACTTCAGATAGTGCACACACGTGTTTACGGAGGGGTAGCTGGCATCAGTCGCATCCACCTATGGGTGGAATTAAGCACATACGACTGACTGAAGTAATCGGGAAAAATAAAGGTTGTTTTGAACATCGTTCATTTGAATGCAATTCATTTTAAAGAATATTCAGTGCCATACCTTGCGGACAATTGTGAGACGGGGATGCAAGTTGGCGAGACCACCAGGGGGCAGAGTTGAGCAGCCTGTTGTGAATTGGAGGAAGGCTTTCCTCTCGTCTGAGCACATTCCACACAGCACTCGCACAAAACGAAGGAAACCAGGACTGCATGGGTAGTTGAACAGAAAAGCAGGGTGTTACAAACACTGTTTGCATTTGAAATATATTAATGTATGATCAGTTTGTTAAATTGTATGGATTTCTCATAACACCATAAACTAAGGAAGCGGCGCACACCTGTCCCGAGTGTAGCCCAGTTTGGGCTCAGTGTAGTTGACAATGTCTTCAGCTGTCCAGGATGGAGACTGGTTCCCACACAGGATCATCTGGACTTCTTTATGACTGAATGAACTCAGCTTCTCCATAAGGAACACTCTGTTAAAGCCCTCTGCACAAAACCACACACACACCACGACACAGCCATTTAGCAATGCATGATAAAAGTCTGTACATATACTGGAATAGCATAAAAATACAGAGATGTGGTATGAAGGTTTAGAAATTGGCAAAAAACAAAACAAAAAGGTGTTATGTAATGCGTTTATATCATCTTTTGGTAAAAAGAGAACCACTAGATTAAATGTGAAGATCATCCAACAAATCCCTTGCCATTTTTCCTGGTCACCATTATCTCTTGATTTACCTTCTATTTGACCTTAAAGCAGAGCTACAAATCAGGACAATGCATAAACTGTTATTTTGTTTTGTGCTCTCAGGTCCTCAATCTTATCCGGAACATCAGAAACCAGGTTCGTGTAATGAAACACTGCATACATCGAAGACCTCTTACCTCTGAAGGCTTCCATTTGCTTCTGTATCCCAGTGTGCATACAGAAGTCAAACATTAACTCCACATACTCTTCTGCATTGTCCAAGGTCACCATCTAATAAACACACACACAGTTTCTAGTTCAGATATGCCAAACAGACCCATATGGAGTTCCCGACAAAGTCCAAAGCTGCCTGGCAGAATCCATCACGTGGTCCCATTTGCATGCACCCATGTTACAGAGTAAGCATACCACTGCTACATATTTAGTAGCAAGCTAGCTACATAAAATTAGTGTTCTGGCTAAAATACAAGTGCTTTCTGAAGGAGAAAATCTTCTCTCTGTTATAATCTCAACATGCTGCTCGTGCAGTTCTTCGAAGTGAGATTACAAGCGGTCCATCATCTTAGATAGCTTGCAATAATCGCGCTCAAAGACGACCGAAATGCCACTGCATTCGGGAACCAAATCTTCAACGAGTTCTCTGCTTGCTTTCTCGTGCTCACCCTGCCTGCTCAGTCTCATGGCAAATGCCATGCTGCTATGATTCATGTCCTCTGTGCGTAGGAAGCTTCAAAAGGAAGAAGTTACAGAGAGCTGATGCTTCTGCTCTCTGCCTCTTGTTAACTTCAGTGCCTTTATTAATTTAATTGACTTTAATGGAGCCTCGACTATGTGCTCATTGCATAAATGATTTAGCAAAATAACTAAAAATTCAATACATCATTTCATATTTCAATATACAGGGCATTTTATTTGGCTACTGAGCAGTCTCTGTTTCCAGACAACAGTTTTGTAAACCAAGTGGGACGCCATCAACATGATCACTCTTTAGCACAGGGGTGTCCAATCTTATCCGCAACGGGCAGGTGTTGGTGTAGGTTTTCATTCAAATCAAGCAGGAGCCACACCTGATTCCACCTGTTTAATCAGTTGAGCTCAGCTTTCAGTAGACTTGGGTGTGGCTTCTGCTTTAGCGGAACATAAACCTGCACCCACGCCGGCCCTTATCCGAAAAAGATTGGACACCCCTGATTTAGCATCACCATGTGGCCCAGATTTCCACTGAACACCTCCAAAGATTTCAAAAATCATTTATCCTTTAAACTAATTCAAATCATACAAATCTACCAAAACAAAATCACTCAAATCCTTCCTCTTTTAACACAATAACCTACCTCATCCTCTCCATTGGGTTTAAGGTCCACTGCTGAGAAGCCATGCACTTTGGATGAAGGACAGAACTGGAAATTTAATCTACAAACAAAAACAAGCACATTACAGTAACTTTTACACCAAAGACATTTCATAATATACAGAACATGTGACCGAACAATAAAAGCAGAGTTCTTAAGTAATTTCTGACATTCATAGCTCACCCCAGATCTTCTATGCTCAGTGGTGGGCCTGAGCCAACTGGGTTCTTGAGCATGAGACACTGTAGTCGTGTGTTCTTCTCATCCTCTGAGAGGCTCTTATTGCCCAGTATCTGCCTCCTCTTTACCGCCAGCGCCTTCATCTCCTTGAGGAAGCGCGCTCTGTGAGGGTTTACCAGCTCAAAGTCATCCCAGGTTAGGATGCCATGATACCAGGCAGGTGGTTTTGGCTTTGGTGGGTCCAAAATGAACTCGGATTTAGAGTCCTCATCAAAGCTGCCCAACAAATACGGTTCTTCCTCAGTGGAGGCTTCGGAGTGGATGTCAGAAAAAAAGTGGCGGTCTGAATCGGAGCGCGTCTCATACAAAAGTTTGCTCATGTTGCTCTTGATGTCACCCATGCAGAGCAGCTTGAAGAAAGGTTGGGAGACAGGCAGGTCCACCAGCCGGTTGTCCTGTATACACTTGGCCAGGAAGATGCCCAAGAAGAGGAAGAGCTTGGCAATGCGCTCCAGCTCATCACTATCCTGAGGGAAGGGTGCAGGGAAAAGGCCACACGAGCGCTGTACATAATAGCCTGGTGGTTTCAGGCCACCGCCAAGATCCACCTGACCAGCACAAAAAAAACACAACAAAAAAAACAACAACTTTGCCTTAAAAATGAGTATTAGCGATTCTGGAATCAGAGGTTAAATTCAGCACCAAACATGTAAAAGTTAAAAATTAACAGAGGAGAGAACTGACTTGGCGTGACTCATCATCTGGAAAATCGTCATCACAGAGCCAGATCCCCAATGAGGTCCGCTGGAACTCAGCTGCCACAAGGGCATAGAACTCTAGAGTGGGACCCAAACCAGTGCCTTCTTCTCCCTGGAACTCCACCTGCAGGAAACACCACAATAAATAAAGTTACAGCTTGATACTGCCATTTTATTTTCAAAGCCAAGCATATGACACGTTTGTTGCTTTTGATGGGGTAACATTGTAAATGCAGACAGTTGACAAATTAAAGGAAAAGGTAACTTAAAAAGAGTTTTAGTACTGTCATGGTCCAATGCACCTTGGTATACATTATACAAGTGTCTGGAACTGTACTAGAGGGATCATTTCCCCCCAAAGATGTTCCCTCAGATGGTGGTGAGGGATATTTTGATGGTAGTGTTGAGCAGTACCTAGCTATTGCACTGGTTCAAAATCTCCCATTAATGTTTAACTGGGTAAAGATCAATTTCTAAATTTGTGCAAATAACCACCAGTATGCACAGTAAAATTGGTATTTATGGCCATTGATAAATGCCACATAATTCTAAATTGGATCTGCTTGTGCCTGGCCACACTCATTTGCACAGAGGAACCCCGTTCAGTGATCTGGTCGTGGAACTGCTTGTTACGGACAACACTAAGAATGTCAAATGGTCTAAGATGAACTTCACCACCACTGAAGTAGAGATCCTGTTGCAGGGAGGGAGGGAGGGTGGGAGGGTGGGTAGGTAGGTAGGTAGGTAGATAATTAGTGAGAATAATCTATCTATCTATCTAAGTCTTGGTCAATGCCCACCCACCAGTTAGGTCTCCCCATCATACGACAGCTGCCAAACAGGGAGGGTGAAGCCCAACACATGCTTCGTCCGAGAAATGTGAAACCAGCCACCCACATCTTTTCAAACTGCTGCTCATGTTGCATCACGGGGGCGGTGTAACACATTTAAAGGAAAGCGTTATCTGTCCACTTCCACATGCACAAGCTCACAGACTCCCACGAGTGATGCTGTGATTGACAGGAGAGAGTATGCCATACCTCCCACCTAGAGAACACGCCAATTTTGCTCTGTTGGCTCCTGGCCACAGATCATTGTGTTAGCGTCGGGATTCCAACTCTGAATCTCTGGATGATAGGGGCCTTTGTGTTGTGCCACTCAGGAGCCATCAGGCATGAAACTGTCACTTTTTTCCACTGCTGTTTTTTGAAATATGATATATTGTAGCATGAGTGATATGAATGTAGTTGGTGGTGAAATGCCAAACCTGTGCATCTTACAAGCACCAAAATCAATATCTCTCTCAGCTTTGTTGATATGATTGACTCAGTTTATCACTTTTTTTTTCCTTTTTTTTTTTTTTAAAAACACTACAGGTTTATTTGCATTGACCCTTCCAACAAAGAGGATTTACAGACCCAAACCATGACTGCAAAATGCCCCCACCAGTTTTTCCTTTAATCCATCGCCCATCTTTAACATGACAACTGGTTGAAACTGTGGTCATTTTAGGAGTTGTTTGTTAGTGCACTGGCTTCTCTCTACCTCGAGTACAGACTTCCTGTCAGCATGGATGTGCATGACACTCTCGGCCCACTCCATCATGCTCTCTCCACGCGGTACTTTGACGCGCTCGTGTTTGAGGCGGCCAACCCGGAACTCCCCTGGTTCATCTCGCCTCACTGTAGTGGATGGTCGTGTGCGCTCCATGGTTGCCTCCCTCCGGTTTTGGAGCCACACTATTGCCCTTTGTTCCAAACACACATACACAGCATATTCACTTTACAGTTCTGTTTGAATCCTTTTAATTCTGTGCAATTTTATACACCCTATACCATGATGGAACATTGTCAATGTTATGTTAATGTTATCATTTCAGCTGAGCATAAGTATTAGGACAAATAAGGCTAATATATAGTTGAAAAAAGTTTAACACAAAATTGTTTTACTTCTAAGATCTCTATTGGGCTAATATTAAAAACCTACAGACCTGGAGGCTCCAAATGCAGTGCAGGTGAAGAAAAGCTGCCGCGTCTCAAAAGGGATAAGGAAAGGGCACTTGCTGGTTAACTGTTCACACCAATCTGGAAGCGCACCACTGGCCAAGGCCAAAGGCTCCTGGAGAGACAAAAATAACTAAATAAATAGAATTTTTTTTTTTTTTTTAACGGCACGTTGAATATTACTTCATGTCTTTATTGATATAATTATATTTGAATATAGAGAACACTTTACAAAAATGTATGCTCTTTTAAATTCTGTAAATCTTTTCAGAAGGTGGTCATGTCCATGGTGTCGGCTATTTACTCAATTCATAATACTCTGACTATTACCTCAATCTG
Organism: Ictalurus furcatus; assembly: GCF_023375685.1. NCBI lineage: Eukaryota > Metazoa > Chordata > Actinopteri > Siluriformes > Ictaluridae > Ictalurus > Ictalurus furcatus. The sequence continues at coordinate 7,382,485 of NC_071263.1, read as the reverse complement.
TTGCAGAATTTTGGTTGTAATTTTTTTGCTGGTGAACTCCTCAGGTGATGCATTGAACTGTAGATCATCCAAATCTATGTAAAAGATTTTCAAATAAATAAAGTACTCTACTTAAAAAAATATATAAATAAATAAATAATAATAATAATAATCTTGCCTTATCCTTATAAGCAGAATTTAAACACATTTTTCCTTCATGCACAGTTTACTGAAATTTAAAATATGCTTACATCATTATTTGGGGATTTTTTTAATGCAATTTTATGAATCCACTCTGTATTGAAATCCCCATTTACAAGAAACAAAAATCTCTTTAGTACTGGACCACACTAAAAGATCTGTGTACAATGCTGCTATTGTACTCCTTTGGTGATGGAAATAGGGCTTACCCTCCTGCAGTGTACGGCCAGTGTACGCTGGCTCTCCTCCAATAATGAAGAGGATACGCAGCAGTTGCAGCACATCCTCAACACCACAGGCGCTCTGGGCTGAGCCAGCTTTGGCCTGTGGCTGCTCACGTGTGCCACTTAAGATGTCGCAACTCTGCGTGACTGCCAGAGAGCCTGACCCGAGACCTGAAGACCTGCAGCCCCGTTCACAGAAATCCTGAAGTGGAGGCAAAAAAAACCAAACAAACAAAAAAACACAACAATAAATCACACAGAGTAACGGCACAGAGATCAGCAGTCGATCTCCCCCACCTATTACAGTCTAACAGCTGACACTAAACCAGGGATACCAGGTTCCTCAAAATAGGAAAAATACGACTTATAACTAAAAAACAAAAATGAACCAAAAAGATAATGCAGCTCAAGCCTAGAAATGTTTTACAATACATTTACACAGATTAAAATGTTATGAAGACAGATACAACTGTAACAGGTGGCTACACAAGTGACAGTAAACTTATGAGAAGAACATATGCTAATACAGTGAAGGGAAACATAAAAAAACTTATATATATGCACATATGATGCCATTCTATACCTTGTATGCAGCTATGAGCTGCGAACAATTTCTGTTTTTCCTAATACTTTTATTAGTGCCGGTTAATTTCCAGTGGCGCAGGAAAGTTGAGTCTGCATTCTTCTGCATGTAGGTTATCAAGTCATTCTTTGGTAATTCATCTGTGCCAAGGTACTGTTCCACATGCTCTACAGACCAGCAACCCTACAACAGGAAGAACCAAATGTTGGTCTTTCCTGATTGTAAGTCTCACGCAATACACATGCATTACAACAGGCCTAACCACTAAAAGGACCGTGCAATTACCAAGATTAGTCACTAGGGTCATTATTTCTCCCCTTCAACACGCTCCTAGCTACAAGGTTAGTGATGACTGAGACAGTCTACTGACACCCACAGGAAATAAGTAACAGGCAGTTTTTAATGAGTTGGAGAGAACGAGCAAAAAAGAGATAAATAAGTGTTGTTGAGAGAGAGAAGAGGAGGAGGGCAGCAGGTAAAAACACATTACCATCTTCCCGCTTTCTTTCTCTTTGTCGGAGTCCTTCAACTCTCTGTACATTATCCTATAAAATAAGCATAGAGCTAATGTAAATGATAACACTGGATGTATAGGGTAACAACATGGTACACAAGCAATATTTTAAGGCAACACATATAGAAGGGTTAGTAAATAACTCACGTGTATGTCGGCTCCCAGATGCGTCGAAGCTTGTCGGATTTGATGCTGCCATTACAGGAGAGCTGCAGCAGCTTTTGTACATAGTAGAAAATGGTGGATTTGTAGTTGTTGAGCGGTAGCTCAACTTCCCGCGTGGTTCCCAGGCCTGCCACCTTCAAGATAAGAGCTAGATGGGGGGAGGGAGCACATTCTACTTCCTCTAGCACCTCTGAACGAGGTGTACCTGCACAAGTCAAAAAACCCATAATGAACTCAAACAATTCAATTACCTGTACCTAACACACAAAATTCTTTTTTTGTAATGAGCATCAAACCATGTTCACTCTGAGTTGATTTTCATGCTATATTTTTGAGCTCATGTATTTCACAATACATTACATTTTCAATTAGAAATGGCAGAATTTATATACAGAAGTGTATGTGGGCAATGGTGGAAGTCAAAGTGAGCTGTATTCAAGAAAGTACTTGAAAACAAAGATCAAGGCTGTAAATGGTACTATAAAAAGTGGGGTACCTGGTATAGGGATTTCCAGATCAGTGGTTTGCTGGACGTTGGTCCGGCCTGGTCTGGGGTCAAACGCAGGGACTAGAGCAGAAAACTGTCGTTTCAACACAAAGTCATCGTCCCACGTTCTACGCCGGCCCCCTTTAGTTTCATATTCCTCTTCCTCCTGCCAAGGTCACCATTAAACATCATAAAATTTACACACTGCCATTACGCTTCAGCAAACTACATAAACATGCAATACAGGGCTTTTCACCTCACCACAAGCATGCTTTTCACAGGAACCATGCTGACAGGAAATAACATTCATTTGTATAGAACAAATCAATCAAGACATTTCCCAATAGGAGAAAAAAAAAAGAAAAAAAAAGAAAAATGATCAACAAATGATAGTAAATTATATTTAAATGCAAAATATACTTCCATTACCACAAAAGAAAAACAAAATCTAACTTGACAACTAAGGAGTGGCACTGTACTTTTATCAAAACTACAACAAGTTTTACCCTATGTATATGAACGTGGTAACCAAGGTTGACCCTGGACCGTACCAGAACTTCCTCATACTCCTGGTCCTCCTGATTGTCGTCCTCGTTCTCGTCGTCATCATCGTCTGGTTCAGGCAAATCTTCCTCATCGTCCAGCTCTGCAAGCAATGTGTTTGCCCGACAGCTATCCAAGAAGTCTGTGAAAAAGATAACAAAAGAAAGAAAACAGGGAAAGGGAGAACGTTAAAAAAAAAAATCAAACTCCAAATTGAAGAAGCTGGAGAGAAGAACCATGCAATGAGATTGGTGAGAGGTAAATATCAAAATGAAGGCAGACAGCATCAAAATGGTGCACAACATAGATTGGGGATTAACGAGAGAAAGTGGCAGAAGAGGGACGTTTTGGTAGGTGAATAAATCTAGCATGGCCTACCATAAAGCGAAAACTCTGCCTCCTGACCTGTGTCGCTTTCACTAGACGTGGAGGTCAGGCTGGTCGTCAGCGTGTTACTGAGCAACTGGCCGACGGACAAACCTGTAGTGGCTGTGGCTACATTACTGCTGCTGGTTACTATGGAGGTGGACATTGTAACGGTGGAGGTGGTACCAGTGGTGGTAAGGTTAGGAAAGCTCTGTGCACCCATGAGAGGAGAGGCTGCAAAACACAAAAGCAATTTTGCTATTAGTTGAAAAAAAAAAAAAAAAAAAAAAAGAAAAGAAAAGAAAAAAAGCATGTAGTAGAGCCAAAACTGGTTAAGACAAGTATGCTTAAACTATAGCACTTTAAAAAAACAAACAAAAAAAACAAAGAAATGCAAGACAAAGATTTGCTATTAAGACCTCAACTTTAGAATCCTATAAAATATGCAAAAACTGATGCAGTTATACAATTATGTTGTGTTAGTTTATTTAAAATGTTGACACAAAGGCCCTAATTGAACTTGAATTTAAATGGTCTATCCCTGAAATGTCTATCCTTGTTTTTTGTACAGTGCAAAAAACAGTGTACACGTGTCACTATGGCAAATCCAAGGTCAGAATAAATACTAACCTTGTAGTAGGGGATTGGTTGTAACTGAATGAAATGTGCAACATCCCAAGTTTACAACAGAAGTCTCTGCGCATTGCACATCACTGCAGGTTTCCGCAAAAAATGCATGTGACTGTATTTGCATCATGATGCAAAGAAAGGGGTTTGTGGGTAAATGTAGATGAGCAAATGTACACACCTAAAATCGTAACGATTCATTTCGTAGGGCTGTGGGTCAAGAAAAATGCTGAGTGGTTGATCCTAACTAGAACTAGGACAAAAGTGAAACCAAGCAGTTTGAAGATTGTTTGGCAGTAGAGGGTAGACACTAGAGCAAACAATGGGGCAAACCCTTTAAAAATTTAACAAATACAGTCACATGTCCAAAACGTCACTTATTTCAGTCTTTTTCACTACCCTGACATGCTGCACTAGTGTAGTTCAGCAATAAAAATTGACAAATTTCCCCATCCATCTAGTTCCGCTAAACAAACTAGCGTTGTGTCTCAAATCACATACTTATACACTATTCAAGGCTGTTATCGAGTACCAACATGAACTGGTTTTCCTACTACAGTTACTGTGAGTTTTAAAAACCTCTCGTCACATTCAAACCTACCAAATGGTCTGTTTTGTCTAGCAAGCTAATGGGTATTCTAGATTAGTAAATACTTTTGAATGCAAGGTAAAAGTTTTCGATTTGAGATGCAGCCCATAACAACTATCATGACGACAGCAGAAAGTTTTGAGAGAGACTGAACTCATCAGTGTGTTTAAAATGTTTGTTTTTTTTTAAAATCGCGAAACATTTTACAGTTCGACTGATGGACAGGGATGTCTTCGCTCTGACATGCTATCTACTGAATGTCACCTTTGAAACCTTCTGGATATATACAAGATATGCAGGCAAGTGTGTGAAAAATGCCGCTACGTGTGTGAAACTCATGCACCATTACAAATTAGACCCCAAATCATACCATCCCAGTGTGGATTATTTTCCCATGACAACACTTCCCACTAGACTGATAAGTCAGTGCAAGGAATATTGCTTTGGTTTTAAATCACATTATTATATCTGTAACATGCGTATGTGTAATATGTTCAAAAGGTCCTATAATATAACTCTGGAATTGAAAAAAAAGTTGTGTGGTAAAGGCTTGGGGTTACAGATAAATCATATTGTCTATATGGGGTTATTTACACAAAAAGTTTGGGAAGCTATAATAAACGAACATGGAACTTGACTTAAGCTAGCAATTTAAGTCCAGTTCGATCTTACCGGCTTATCAAACCAATAGTAATATAATATGATCATAGATGTATGCATTTCATGAGCATTGTGCTATTCAATGTTTGCACAATGATTATGCATGGGCTTCAATAATTACACACTGCCAAACTAGCTTCATACATCTAATGGATGTTAGAAATGTAGTCAAGCATTTTTAGCCAAGGATTTGTGCTATGGCATCAAGCATTATCTTTTTAGTTACTTGCCAAGTATGTTGAAGTTGCCAGTTAGTGTGCTACACAGTTAGCTACAGAGTCAAAGCCACATTGTAGTCCAACAGCCCAGAAGGAAACAAGCTTGCAAATAAATCGTAAAATACTACAATTATTTGTATTAAATACAACATATCAATTAGCAACAAGTTGTCCCGCATCCCAACCATTACACCTCCCTATTATGTAGAAGTTGTCCAGCCAACATAGTGCAATTACTCAAGCATAGTCTAGTTTCTAACATCACTGGGGTATGGTGAAACATGTCTAAAATGTTAAGGAGCTCAAACCAATAATGCTAGCAGCCTGGCACGCCATGGCTACTCACCGGACGCAGCTGCAACGTTGCGGCCAATTGTGTTGGTATTGTTGTCACTGCTGCTGCGGCTCAGGTTCATGTTGTTGGTGGCGTTGGTGCGTGCCATGTTGGGAGCACGGCGCACGAAGGACTCCATGAGACTGGCCTCACGTGATGACAGGTTAGGCACACTGGCACTGGAACTCATAGGTGCACCAGCTGCAAGCAGTGAGCTGACTGAAAGGCGAGCACCAGTGCCTGGGCCCAGGGGCCTTTGGGACACCGCAGCCTTGCCAGATGAATCCGAGACGGAGCTGACATCGGGTGAACTGACGCTAACTGGTCCCACAGAGATGGCTGTTGATTCACTCTTGGGCTCAGCACTTTCGCCGGATGCAGAACCACCCTCGGCTGTGGAGAGAACCACAAGTGGCTCCTGTGCCTCCGTCCCCGTGGGTCCACCCCCCTCAAGTGTGCCCTGCTCAGACAGGCCCTCAAGCCTGCGAGCAGAGCCAAGGCCGACATCGCTGCATGCCGAGCTGCTGCTGCCCTTGCGACCAGAAGATGCTGATGATGGGCCACCCCTGTCCGGACAGTTGTTTTTGGCCAGGCTGCTCCAGGGAGTCGGCGGGCCTGCAACAGCGCACGAAACAGTTTTGGGTGATGGCGCCGACTCGGGGTCGTACCCCGGTGCTAACTTCAGGTCAAACTTCCCTTCCGCACCCATGCGGTAGGAGTTCGAGCCACCAGCATCCCAGGTGACATCAATCCAGCCTGGAAGAGGATGGGAAGGAGGGGGGTACATGAACAAGTGAGACCCAGTCAAGGGAACCGAGAAAGACAGCAGCGAGTCAAAGACGGCAGCACTGCTCGACACTACATCAGAGATCGAACACTAATCGATTTCAACCTCTTCCCCTTTACAATTCAACCAATTGTGAAATTTTCGAAGGGGAATGTTCAATGCTACATGGTGAAGTGTTGTCAGTGTCTACACATCTGAAGAGAATAAAAAGCATCTTAGGTCCAGGTGATGCAGTGGAGTCAGAAAATGAGGCAGAGAAAATGACAAAAAAAAAAAAAAAGCAATAGATGTGTGAAAAGCAAGCTAAAATTCCCTTTTCCATAAGGTACTAAAGACTATATTGCCAATCTTAAAAAGACTTGCAGTCCATTGAGACCTTGCAAAATGTGACTTCAGCATGCAGTAGGCTTAACTGATGGAGGCAAGAATACAACAAAGTGGATGATTGCATGAGTAGCAAAGAGAAGTGATAACTTAGGATGGGGGGAAGGGTAGGGTTGCAATAAAAAAAAAAACGCTAATTAATTTTAAAAAGGATGAATTGACAGTCTGAAGACGGGAAAGAGATTTCTTTCTGCTGAGTTGACGAGATAGAATAAATTGGTTTAAATAGAGGATGCTAGAAACAAGGGTGGGGTGATTACATAAATAAATGAATCACTGGTTCTCCCATAGCACAAGTAAGGTATACAGTGCCCTCCACTAATATTGGCACCCTTGGTAAATATGAGCAAAGGCTGTGAAAATTATTGTAACCTTTCGATCTTTTGTTAAAAAATAAATAAATCACAAAAATACTCTGCTCTCATGGATATCAAACAATTGCAAACAAAACTGGTTTATCTGTTAAATATAGGTGTGCAACAATTATTGGCACCCTTTTAGTCAATACTATGTGCTACCTCCCTTTGCCAAGATAACAGCTGAGTCTACTCCTATAATGCCTGATGAGGTTGGAAAATACATGGAAAGGGACCTGAGACCATTCCTCCATACAGAATCTTTCCAGATGCTTCAAATTTCGAGGTCCACACAGATGGACTCTCCTCTTCAGTTCACCCCACAGGTTTTCTATGGGTTTCAGTCAGGGTACTGGGGTGGCTATGGCAGGACCTTGATTTTGTGGTCAGTAAACAATTTTTGTGTTTATTTTGATGCATGTTTTGGATCATTGTCCTGCTGGAAGATCAAACCATGGCCCATTTTAAGCTTTCTGGCAGAGACGGTCAGGGTTTCATTTAATATCTATTGATATTTGACAGAGTCCATGATGCCATGTATCCTAACAAAATGTCCAGGTCCTCTGGCAGAAAAAAAGCCCCAAAACATTACAGAGCCACCATCATATTTAACTGTGGGCATGAGGTACTTTTCCATATGGCCATCTCTCTGTGTGTGCCAAAACCACCTTTGGTGTTTATTGCCAAAAAGCTCTATTTTGGTTTCATCTGACCATAGAATCCGATCCCATTTGAAGTTCCAGTAGTGTCTGGCAAACTGAAGACGCTAGAGATTGTTTTAGGATGAGAGTAGAGGCTTTTTTCTTGAAACCCTTCCAAACAACTTGCGATGTAGGTGATTTTGGATTGTAGTTTTGGAGACTTTCCAAGATGCAACTAACTTCTACAATTCTCCAGCTGTGATCCTTGGAGATTTTTTTGTCCTCTCGAACCATTCTCTTCAGTGTGTTGACAATACAGACACACGTCCTCTTCCAAGTTGATTCACAACATTTCCAGTTGCCTGGAACTTCTTAAATGTTGCCATGATAGTGGAAATGAGCATTTTCAATGCTTGTGCTATTTTCTTATAGCCACTTCACATTTTGTGAAGCTCAACAACCTTTTGCTGCACATCACAGATATATTCCTTGGTCTTACCCATTGTTATGAACGACTAAGGGAATTTGGCCTGTGTGTTACCTCATATTTATACCCCTGTGAAACAGGAAGCCATGGTTAAACAATTTCCTGTTCCTAGTCACCCAGGTATACTAATTTATTTATTTTTTTACATATCAATGGGAATATACTTCAAATATATTTCTCTCATATGAATTCATAGGGATGTCAATAATTGTTGCATACCTATATTTAAGACGGTTTTTTTTTTTTTTTTGGATAAACCTGTGTTGTGTTGGCAATTGTTTGACATCCATGAGAGCAGAGTATTTATTTTTTTAATTTTTAACAAAAGATCAAAAGGTTAAACAATGAACACAATTTCTTCCACAGCCTTCTTTACTCATATTTACCAAGGGTGCCAATATTAGTGGGGGGCACTATTACTACCAGTATACAACTCTCAGAAGCTCTCATTTCAGTGTGCCAGCCCCTACTGACTAACAGTCACAATTTCTAGGGAGGAGTCACCCACTACATTTTATACCCATGCAACCTACCAAGGTCCTTCAAAATGAGTATACTGCCTACTCAAGCAGGTGCACTGGTCAGACACTAGAGGTATAACGATACATAAAGCTCAATTTCGATACGATTCTGATACAACGATGCCTTGATTTTTTTTTGACACAGCAAACAAGCTTGTATACGCATCTTAGATATCCATTTTCATTTAATTAAAACATTCAACATTACATAACTCTATAATTAAACAACAACTGAAACTTAGTGACAGTTTAATCGATTCAGACTCTTAGCAGCAGATAAGTGAACAAAAGCCATTTACTAAAACGGAACAAAATTAACCCTGGCCCAACCTTCACTAGCATGACTTACAAGGGGGGCATGACTGAAGCACTGAGCTTTTCCCTTTCAGCTGTTAGCTAGGTGTGCTCTCAGATACACTTTGCTTTCAGTAGCCCTAGATCTACATTTGAATACTGCATTCTCCACTACCGAATATCAATTTCCCAATTGCTGTAGTGATTTATTTAGCCCAGATTAAATTAGCAAAGAAAGGCTGCCTGGATATGCATGTCGTGCAGCACACTGTCATATGTTTGCAGTATTAGCGCCGATGTACTATACACATTTGTCACACTGTAATATTTAATTCCTCCACTCATTGGGAATAAATGCTTAAAAGAAAGAAGTTTTTCACAAAAAATGTATTTTGGCATCACTCAATGGGATTTACAACCTTCTGTGTTGCCAGACAAGGTCACCTTGAAGACCCATTACCATAAAACTTGGTAAACAAGAATCCAAATTCACCAAAGGCCTAGGAGACAGAATAGAATCACTTAAAGCAAGTATGTGCAAGTCAGACAGCTGAAAACCACAGGCCCTTGTGCAAGCTAAAGCAACAACTATAATCCAATGTAAAAGGCACAGCTTATTTAAAGGTTCGTGTCTACCCAAGATATGAACAGCTAGCAGTCAACTGCTGCTGAGGAGTTGATAACCATAGGAATTAACATTCAAGTTTGATTTTGGCAAAACATTTAAATTCACAGAATCTTGTATTCACGTAATGTGCCCAGAGAATCTGCAAATATTAACAACCAGCTTAACTGAGGACACACACGTAGCGCTGTCTTCAGCGGCAAAAAAGGCACCCCACAGACATTTTGCCATTTAGCAGGGATGGAGCCAACAGACCCTCGAGGGCCAGTATAAAAGACCAGCAGCAAAATTGCCTCTTAATGAAAGAGTGCTAAGAGTTTAAACCACAGTGCCATCTGCCAGAGACTGGGCTCAGACTTGAGTTGTAAGAGTCGCATATTGCCTGACTCGTAACTTCACTTGGACAACAACAACTCGATTTGGATTCTGGATGGAGACTTTCCGAATGGATAACATCATGAACAAAATAGGAACACACGTGAAACTAGCCAAAAGTCTCTTCTCAAGCTGGTGCTCATGCTGTGTCACAGAGCAGTGTCTCACACTCCGAGAGCTCATGTATGCTTAGGAGAGCAGATAGAGCTTTCATCAGACACCCACATTAGTGTGTCTCTGAGTGACAGGGGAGACAGTGTACCTCGATTGATCAGCTTCAAATCATATAATATGCAAATTTACTGCATTAAATACTGCAAATATTAAACATTAAATACTGTATTTACTGCATTTTAATATACATATGCTGTCAAGTTTACATTGCTTATTTATTTCAAACAAATTTTGTGTTTTTTTATATATATAAATAAAATATACATTACACTTGTGTATTTCTGTGTACAAGTAGTTATTCCTGCTTATGCTCCACTGGTTATGCTGCTATTTATAATATTTTATTATTTTTGTTTTATTGAGCCAAAAGAATGCATCATTACACTCCTAATGATGTATTCTGGTCATGATTCGATTCACAATACTGGCTTCATGTTTCGTTTCCCAGAATATTTCGAACAAAATTATTCAGAGAAATTATTCTTTTTTTGGCCATTCAGGAAGACGTAATTTGCACATTCCATGAGCTGGGCCTTTTATGAACTTTTGTTGGAAACACTAAATGCAAAATCAACTGTGCCAGTAATTTATGGATGATTTATGAACATACACGCATGAATACAAAGTTCACTGACACAAAAGATAAACTTGGCCCATTTAAACAGTATAAAGTAATGGCATCACATTTAAGAGTTACAGGGAAAGTTATCCTTGGCTTGGATTTGTGTGGAGGCCCAGGGGAGCGTTGACACGTGGGATAGATCAAAATGTTAGTTTAAAAACAGGGGTTTTGTCCAAAGCAAATTTGAGTTAATAAAGAAGACTTAATATAGATATTCTCTGTTCTGAATGTTGACTGTGTATGGTAAAATGTCTTTTAATAAAATGTCTGAAATGCCCAGGATGTTTTTTTTAAATTCTAGAAAAGTCCCTACATCCGATAATGAGCTTTATCATGTCCAGCTGCAAAAACTGTGTCAGGGCTCCAGACTGAAACCAAATGGTCATGGCCATTTTTCACTGTTGGTGTGAATTTATTTTATTTTAATCTTTTTTTAAACAGACCTGTAGGTCTGTCCTTGTAACAATTTAAGTCCCAATTTTGGAACAATGTTGCATTTTCAACTTAGCTCGGTTCCCTTTCATAAGGCAACATTTAAAAGTGTACCAAAAAGTGTTTATGCAAGTAAACTGTCCTCTCACTGGTCAGTGTGTGCCTGTTTATATTCCGGAGTTCCGCTCCTAACATATAAAATATATGTATAGATAAAATATATATATAAATTATTTTAAATACACACACGCATACACACACACACACACACACACACACACATACACACACACACACATATATATTATATATATATATATAAAAAGAGACCAAATTTCAATGAGGCATTTTACCTTGTCTTCATTCCAAGTTAAACCACGATTCATGCTGCGAGCCATTAGCAAAAACAAACATGCTTTTTACACAACACAGTTCCCATCATGCTCTGCTATACAGATTGGTTCGTTGGTCCACTGGGTCAGATTACTTTCTCAACACAAGCGAACCACTCCAGAGTTTGTTTACAATCAGGCCGAGACCACCTGAACTGATTGTTTTGGTGTGAAACCGTGAGAGATTGCCATGCTTTTATATGTCTCACCGAACCAAAGGAGAAAACAGCAGGTTACAAAACAAATGCTCCAAACGAGCCAGGTGTGAAAACGGCAATTCTACACATCCAGTCATTCTCCTGCCGTTCATGAAGTTCAAACCCGAGATACTTCCTCTCGGACTTCCCCTCTATGGAGTCATTGTGGACACAATGAAAAGCAAAACTGGGCACAAATGGCCTCAGCCTCCTTTATGACTGACAGAGGCACAAATGTGTCTATGAAGGAGTGCTAGATTATTTATTCGCAGCTAATCAGAATGGGCAAACCCGTTAACATCCTGATTGGGCATATTGAGGACCAGCATGCCAGTTCCAAGATAATGGAATTTAAAGTTATCATAGTTGAAATAATGAGAATAAAATGTTTACTCAATGGATATTGTATGTCATAACTAAACAATTCATCCTAATAAATAAATGGATTTATTTATATCAATAATAAAGTTAAAAGTAAATTAAAACATTTGGTTGAATAATGTTTTATTATAAACAAATTTGTTCTTTTTATTTATGTCATCGATGCAGCAACAAAAGATGCATTCTTTGGTCTTGGGCCACAGAGCAAAAAATTAGCTAGTACTACCAAATTAATGCACCAGTACCACCCTCTCAAATGTTAGTCTGGAGGCCTGCATGTGATGAATATGACTGAAGTGCTAGGTGCAATAAATGCACCACCAAAATAAAACTCACTGACAAAATAAGTTTTATCATTTAAGCAATACTGCATGAGCAAGTTTGCTGCTGTGATGAATAACAATATATTCAATGTACTGAATATACCTGGCAAACAGAGCCAGCTTTATGAACAAGAAATTAATATCAAGTAACTGACAGACATGTTTATTTTTGTTTTGTAAAAGAAATAATTTTCCAAAGAAGCCTCAGCTGGATAGGGCACTGGTGCTTCACCCTAAAATACAGCCATAAAAGGTTAGTTTGGACAGCAGGTGTGCTATGTATCTAGCCTGAGAGCAAATGGTGATACATTTATTTTGTTTTTGTTATGTTATGTTTTCAATACATGCAAGACTTATTTAACACATACACTGTGTTTAGTTTTTAACATTTACTGGGGATGTGCTACCCGGTATATTGTGCACTGCAGTGTTTACTGTAGAAAAACATAGCACTGTTTTACTTTTGTACAATAAAAATGCCTACAGCAAACAACATTTATCTTCAGTAAAGTGGATGACTAAAGACCTGACTCAGACTTGCAGCTCAGAGACTTGACAGGGACTTGCAAAAAGTGACTTTTGTGTCTCATATATGCAGCTTCAGCCAAAGAGCCACCACAAGATGGACATCACTAAAGCACCTCATAGCCATAGTGTGTAGTCTCAGCTAGTATGCTGGGCCACTGACTGACCAGAATCTAAGCTTGCGCTCAACTTGATGATCGATTAGAGAGGTGCTGGTGCTCTCCTGTCTGCCCCCTGAACGTTAAGTAGTCTAAAAGGTGCATCACAAATCACATACTTATGCAAAATTCTATGCCATTTTGCAGTACATTCCAGATGAAGTAGTGCACTTCGAGTACTGAGATGATGCACTTATAAAACCGGAAAAAAACAACAACCACGAAGTGTGGAATGTTGGACACTTCATGCACTCAACGGTTGCAGCTTTGCTTACGTAGAGGAAGGGGGAGGAGCTACCAGACACTGAAGCTGGCTCAAATTTGCTCAGAATCAAAAAGTTGGGCATAAAAGGCAACACTGACAAAAAGTAAAATGAAGAAACTCATTTTTGTTGACCGAGTATTCTGCTAAAGTTAGCGGCGTTGCATTATGTGCATTTGACGTCATTTGCCATAGATTGGGAAACGGCTTGTACTTCCGGTTAGTAAAAAACCATTAGTGTTCTATTTGAGACGATACTACCCTTCTAAAACTCATACACTAGGTGGTAGAGTGCATGTGAGTGTATAGTGTATAATACGTCATTTGGGACACAACTTAAGGCAATAAAGGGAAAAGGGGTAAAGAATTGTCACCGTCCTCCTCAAAGCAGCCCTCGGCTTGAAAGATTGATCCGCTGGCAAGTTGTTTCAAGAGTATAAGTGAGAAGAGATAGTTGAAAGACAGGGTAAGGTTGCACCAGGGAATTAAATGGTCAACGACTAACTCTCTCCCATTGCTCATGTCTTAACCGCCATCCACCAGAGGCTGGTTTATCAACATAAGAGCTTCTGAGGATTATGGAAAGGCGTACCCACAGCGAGATAGCAAAACTGATTTCAGATTAGTCTTCTTCAATTGGTTGCAGTCTCATGCCTGCATTTAGCAGTGCAGATTAGATATTTTAAGACATCCTCTTAGCCAGGCTGGATTAATTCAGCTCTACCCTGTTCACCTACATCATGGTCGGTTTTGCTCAGGAAGCTCCACAACATATAAAAATGCATTTGATGATCACAATTTATTTTTCTTTAAATAAACTGGTGCCATTGACTCTGCAGTATGTAAGCCATTCCTAAATATCCTGTACAATATTCAGTTTGGTGAAAACATTTACTAATGCCACAAACCATGCCCAGAATTGCTGTAAATCTACATTTTTTTGGGGCATGTTGGTATGTTTTATTATGTAAAAAACAGATCTTACAATTGCTACTATGTAGGGCTAACTAGAAATTTACAGATATTGACACAACCTTCTCAATAAAAGTGTCTAGAATTCTCACCATTATGTGCTTCTCCAGTCACAGTGCCCTCTCCAGGAGGGTTGCCGTCCTGATCCCTCCACTTCCAGTCAATGCCACGTACCACCCTGGCCCCTGGGACTATGTACTTCATTACCTGAGAGCGGAAGAGGCGGCGTTGTCGACGCAGGTTAGCTTCTGCCTCCTTCACAGCTTTACCTAATCAACAAAGATAAAAGAATTAGGGCAAGTGTATAATTCAATATCAGCCATTTCCTTTTTTTTTTTTTTTTTAAACATATATAACAGTATAAACCAAATGGGTTTTTGTCCACAAATGGGTGTTCTTGTACCTTTCTTTGTAAAAGGTGGGACAGTATAGAAAATGCTAATAAAAACAAAAGAGGACTGATTTGTAAATGCACTCCGACTTGTATTTAAACAAACAAAAATATGTAGACAAGGTATTTGATGTTTAAATAATCAACTGTACAGTTTTTTGAAGATAAAAGTTTATTTTGAAATTGATTCATGCAACAACAGGGGCAATTTAGTACTAAGAGCGATGTGACAAGTTGAAATAAGAAGGTGATGTGAAACAGGTGAGGCAATCGTCTAATCATAGTATATAAGGAGCCTCCAAAAAAGGCCTAGTCCTTCAAGAGCAAGGATGGGTGGAGGCTCGCGAATCTGCCAACGGATGCATCAGAGAATAATCCAACACTTTGAAAACAACATTCCCCAAAGACAAATCGGTAGGATTTTGGGCATTTCACCTTCTACACAATATAATTAAAAGATTCAAGGAATCCGGTCAAATCTCTAGGCATAAAGGGCAAGGCCGAAAACCACTCCTGAACTTCTGAGCCCGTAATGGATATCCTGACATGGGCTCGGGAATACTTTGGTAAACCTTTGTCAGTCAACACCATTTGCCGTTGCAGTTAAGGCTTTACTGTGCAAAGCAGAAGCCATACATCAACACTGTCCAGAAACACCGCTGACTTCTCTGGGCTCGGTCTCATCTGAGATGAACAGTAGCACAAATCGTGCTACTGTTCATCTCAGATGAAATCGTGTTTTGTGGTCTGACAAGTCAACATTTCAAATAGTTCTTGGACAAAACAGCCGTCGTGTTCTCTGGGCCAAAGAGGAAAAGGACCGTTCAAGCTGTTATCAGCGTCAGGTCCAAAAGCCAGCGTCTGTCATGGTATGGGGGTGTGTCAGTGCCCATGGCATGGGTAACTTGCACATCTGCGAGGGCATCATTAATGCAGAAAGATATACGCACATTTTGGAGCAACATATGCTGTCTGATCTCGATGGCAGCATATGTTGCTCCAAACTGTTTACTGTCGACTGTCCCAACTGTTTTGGAGTGTGTTGCCGTAATCAGATTTGAAATGAATGTATATTTTCAAAAATAAACTAAATGCACAAACTAAAACACCAAATAATGTGTTTCAATATTGTACAGGGTGAAATGACTCTTTCAAATGACTCTTTTTGGGTTTTTTTTTTTTTTTTTTGCATTTTCCATACTGTCCCAAGTTTTTCAGTATTGGGTTGTACAACTGTTCTACTTAACCACTGAATTATGAACACCACAAGGAATTTCGATGACCGGCATGGCCATTTCTTACCAAGCTGATCTTCACACACGCCAGTGACCGTGCCATAGATCTCCAGTCCAGACAGTGAGAGGTAGTGTGTTTGTCCACTAGCGTTCTTCCCCATCTGTTTAATACGAATGTGTCTCCAGCCATGCTTCTCATCTTTGGATGGGTCCAAAGGCCATGTGGCAGTTGAACTAAGATGAAAACCAAATGTGCATGCCATTAGCACAATAGAGAAAACACAGCATCTGTCCAAAGACACAATTCATTGTGGCAAAGCACAAGGTCCAAGTTGAATCAGGATTGAATCACATTCTCATTACAGTTAAAGAGTTAAGTGTTTTAAACAGCATCTGAGTGATAACTCATCATCTGTGTTCTCACGTGTCTAAATGAAAGTACCAGAGTTTTATTCAAGAGTGTGAAAAGTGACTATTATTGTGTTGCAGTGTTTTACCTGTATGGCACAACTGTAAACAATTCATCCTAGTGTTGGGAGACTGCAAGTTTGAATCCCAGCAATGCATTTCAAAAGATGTGGTGGCTGCCTTATCAAGTGTCAGCCATTTTACCCACTCAAATTGGTAGTGGCTGTCAACACCTGTCAAACAACCTGTAACTTGCCAAAAAAAAACCCCAAAAAAACAAACGAGAAAAAGAAAGAAAGAAAGGGAAAAAAACCAAAAAAACCAAACAAACCACCTTACCCCGGCTCATTGAGGCTGCCATCGTCCACATGGGTGTAAAGAGTCATCCAGTTCTGCCCGTCCTTAGACACCTGAAAAACCCAATTGCGGAGGGCAGAGCGACCGTAACCACGGGCATGGCGTAGCGTGTAGGCCGAGGGAATGACCCAGAGGCCCAGGTCCACAGCAAACCAGGCATTTTTGTCATCATTGGTATGACAGTTGAGGGCCGAGCTGTCTCTGCTCAGAATGTCCTCTAGACGCCCGTAAGGAAGATTCCTGCCCTCCGATGAGGTCACCACCACCAGGCCATAAGCTGCAGGGTTCACCCACTCATAAGCGGTTCTGAAAAGGGATCAGGTTGAAATCACACAGCTTATCATAAAGTATACTGGAGACTGCAAATAGATGCTGGGCTTATACAATTTTGATTTTCCCTTGATTGTAGTTTATATCTTTTTGGATTTTTTTTTCTTTCTTCAGATTAAACAGTATTTGTCCAGAACAGCTTAAACGAATAAACAAATAAATAAATAAAATAAAATAAAATAAAACCTGACCCCTAAAAATGACCTTAAAATCATCTAGAGCAGGGGTGGGCAACCTTATCCAGAAAGGGACGGTGTGGGTGCAGGTTTTCATTCCAACCAAGCAGGAGGCACACCTGATTCCACCTGTTTAATCAGCTGATCTTGGCTTTCAATAGATTCAGGTGTGGCTTCTGCTTGGTTGGAATGAAAACCTGCACCCACACTGGCCCTTTCTGGATAAGATTGCCCACTCCTGATCTAGAGGCTTTGTTAAATACCATTACACAATATGTTTACACAAATGGCTGGGATTTCACAATGTAATTTTCAACTGAAATAACAATTAATGAAGACAATGAATTAACAATCTTAAAGGCTTCTTTAATTCCAGCATACATTAAACACCAAAAATAAATGTTCCCTCCTTTGGTTTCTTATGTAGAGCTCTTACGCACATGCAAATACATACAAACAGGTTTTTCACAAAAAGCAAACATTTATATGCAAAAATTTGTGGGCCATGTTCTTCTGACTCACTTTTCCTGGGCAAATGTAGATGTGCTTCATTTTTATCCCAAATCACAACAGATGGGTTTAAAATAAGTGCTTGTTAGAAGTTAAAAAATAAATGTTATACTGACATGAAGAAAAATACTTTGGCATTTACTTTGTAACATAAACTGATTGAACATCCCTGAATACCATGCCCACACCTGGGAACATTTCCGTGTTCTTCTTAGTACTGCTCCTACGTCTCCAGTTCTTTTACTTCAGCCACAAATATTTCACCGTCAATTATGTAAGAATACTTGCAAGAATGCAATACAGGTATGAAATAATACTTGGATATCTGGAAGCAAGCTGGAGAAAGGTTTCAAGCTTGAATGAGCTTGAATAGAATGAAAATGACTTCCTGTTTCATTTAAGGGTATTTATATCTAAATCAGAATAACAGTGTAGGAATTACAGCATTTTTATGTGGCATAGGCTATAAATGTAAATATTAACTATGTTACTCGCATGTAAAATTGCTACTACCATGTTTACTAACTGACTAAGTGCTAGTAATTTACAGAGGAACACAGCAGTGTTAACGTTTCATTTGTTTCTGAAAATGTTGTCAAATATCCTAGGGTGAACACTAATTTTGATGTAGCGCTAGAAACCGAAGGACAAGTTGTGATCTCACTGTGCTGACTGTAAACGTCAGAAATGTACGTATGCTGTCAGAAACATAAAAGCTGCACTATTTCAAAACAGAAGTGCCTCATAGCACTGAATGCAAATAGAAGATGATAAGATTCCCAAGGAAGCATAGAAAAAGATTCCAAACGAAAGGCTTACTTTGCATTTGTGCCAATCCAATACACAATGCCATTCTCATCAAAGTCATGCTGGTGTCTGAAAGTGAAACTTTGGCCTTCTCTCAATTTCCTAACAAAGATGAAGGAAGCTCTATCGAAGTCATACCACTGCTTTGCCACCTATTGGACCAGAGACAGTTATTAATTTTAAATTTCAAAGTGCACAGGAAGCAAAGGAAATAAAATAAGGCAGAAAGGAAAAAAAGAAAAAAAACATTACCATCTTAAGCAAATACTGCTCCAGAGACTCAACGGTAGCCAGTGGCTCCATCTTGAGCATCCTGCCAGTCCGATCAATTAAGGCCGTCTCACCTGGAGCCCGCTCCAACCGAAAACGCAGCCTCCTGGTCAGAATCTAAAACCCCCCTCCCCCACAATATTTACTCGACTAATCAAGTACACATTATATAATTTTAATATCACATCATATATAACTCTAGTAATTACAATTAGCAGCTGCACCAGTCAATTACTTTTGCCTGTCACAAAAATATGTCCTATCCATCTTATTGGGTTATACAGTGTGAATGTTTTGCTTGGATTTGCACCTTTTATTATTCCAGTGTATTGGATGAGACTCCTTGTTAATATTGATTAAGCAAACAACACTTTACCTGCTAATAACGCAATGTACAGTGGCAAAAAAAAGTATGTGAACCTTTTGGAATTTCATGGTTTTCTGCATAAATTTGTCATAAAATGTGATCTAATCTTCATCCAAGTCAAGGGTATTGACAAATATAATGTGCCTAAAATAATAACACAAAATATATTCTGATCCCTCATGTCTTTATTGAACACGCTCATTCAACATTCAAAATGGCAATGGAAAAAGTAAGTGAACCCTTAGAATTAATACTTGGTTATTAATTCTAATAATCCCCCCCCCCCACCCCAGCGGCAATAACCTCAACTAGGCGCTTCCTGTAGCTGTGGATCAGACCTGCACATCGTTCAGGAGGAATTTTAGCCCATTCTTCCTGGCAGAACTGCTTTAGCTCGGTCACAATCTTTGGACGTCTCATGTGTATGGCTCTCTTCAAGTCATTCCATAGCATCTCTATTGGGTTGAGGTCTGGACTCCGACTTGGCCACTCCAAAGGCGGATTTTGTTTTTCTGAAGCCATTCTGTTGTGGACTTGCTGTGGTGTTTTGGGTCGTTGTCCTGTGCATCACTCAACTTCTACACAGTTTCAGCTGACGTACAGACATCCTCACATTATCCTGTAGAATTGTCTGATATACTTGGGAATTCATCTTCCCCTCAATGATTGCAAGCTGGCCAGGCCCTGATGCAGCAAAGCAGGACCAAATCATGATGTTTCCTCCACCACACTTTACAGTTGGGATGATGTTTTCATGATGATATGCCGTGCCCTTTCTACGCCAGATGTAGTGCTGTGTGGTTTTTCCAAATAGTTCAATCTTAGTTTCATCAGTACACAAAACATTTTGCCAATACCGCTGTGGAGTGTCAATGTGCTCTTTTGAAAACTTCAGGCGTGCAGCAATGTTCTTTTTAGTAAGCAGTGGCTTCCTTCGTGGTGTCCTGCTGTAGATACCCTGCTTGTTCAATGTTTTACGTATTGTAGACTCATGAACAGAGATGTTAGCCAGTTCCAATGATGCCTTCAAATCCTTGGCTGTCATTCGAGATTGATTTACCTCATTGAGGAGTCTTCGTTGTGCTCTTGGTGTCATTTTGACTGGGCGCCCACTTCTTGGTAGAGTAGCAACAGTCCCAAAGTATCTCCATTTGTAAAATGTTTGCCTAACTGTAGACTGGTGAATTTCTAAAGTCTTTGAAATCACGTTGTGACCCTTGCCAGCTTTATGTAAATCAACAATTCTTGATCGTAGATCCTCTGAAAGCTCTTTTTGGCAAGGCATGGCTCACATAAGCATGTGCTTCTTGTGCAGATCAAACTCCAAAAGTTTGAGGGGTGTTTATCAGTCAAAGTAGCTGTAGTCCTCACCTCCAAACTCATTTTCTTAATGAGACTCCAGGTGTGCTAAAACCTGACTCCAATTAGCGTTTTAGAGGTCATTAACTCAAGGGTTCACATACTTTTTCCATAAGCACTATGAGGTTTTTTTGGGTTGTTCTCAATAAAGACACGAGGGATCAGAATTTATTTTGTGTTATTATTTTAGGCACATTTTATTTGTCAATACCCTTGACTTAGATGAAGATCAGATCACATTTTATGACAAATTTATGCAGAAACCCATGAAATTCCAAAAGGTTCACATACTTTTTCTTACCACTGTATCTAATTAATTTAATTATGTAATAAATTGTTGGCTGCCTAGCTTTTGCCAATTTAATTAAATTGTAATTAAACTGGTGTTATTTAAATTGACACAATGCAATTATGTCACTTCAATTATCAACTCATCCATTACTTGTACTTTTATGTGCTTGAATAATCCACTACAAAATGACTAAATCCCCATCACTAATTCCTAAGGCTGGATGAAAAAAAGAAGAAAGAAAAAAAGAGGCTTGCAAGAAAGTTCACCTGCAAGTTGTATGCTGAGCCAGGTGTGTCATACAAGTGAAGAGGTAGCCGTTCTATAGACTCCAGCACTGCTATTAATTTGCGGATTAAGGCAACTGCAGGTCGGCTAAAACAAAATTTTAAATGCATTCAGTAAAGCATATTTAAGAGAGGGATTTATTTTGAAAAATAGCTTTGGTTATAAAAAAGATAAGATCGTTTCCTACCTTTCATCATCTTCATTTTCACTGAATGCCGTTTTAAACACATTTATCCTCTCCATCAATTGCTTACAATCATGTTTCATATCAGTATCTACACTCTGTAAAGCAAAAAACATGATCACAAACAGTACAATAAAAGGAAACAAATGTAAGTGTAGCCACATAGCATTCAGCCATCTGTAAAACCATATGACTCACATTATTAAGAACAGTAAAAAGTGCTTGCACAAGGCCACTGCTGCACATTTCATAGGGAGATATGGTGTTCTCATCCTTGAGAACCACTATCAAATTTTCTAAAGCAGTCTTCATGAGGTCTCGCCACGTGTTCTCTCCCTCAATACACTGCAACAGAGCAGAGAGAAAAACATAATATATATGCATTATGCATTTTTGGGCAGTGAGTAACAAAGTTATTTGAATCAATTAGCTTCTAAGTAGTTAAAATATTTAATTTTCCCACTCAGTAGTGTTGATAAACACTAACTTAAATGCTACTGAATTTTCCTAGCTAATTTTTTTTAGCATACAATATGTCAACCAAGTCATTCTGCTTTTGGTACACAGTGAAGTTGATCTAAAAGAGAACATACTCACAAATTCCAGGCATTTAAAACTAGGAGTAAACAAACTATTTAAAAACACATTTTTTTTTAATTTAGTTTTGCCTTTTTTGGATTCATCAGGCTTTGGAATTGAACAAATCAGTACTTGAGTACAGAACCAGTAAAAGTGTACAAAAGTCAATTTGCATTAGTTTGGGTGTCTTAATAATCTCATGCTGTGACAAATTATCTGATAAATGTCAGTGTCAGTCATGTGGGTATTTAATACATTTTACAAATTATCTAACTAATCAATTCATCTGAAAAATAACAGATCAATCAATTATCAACATTAATAGTTGCAGCCTTAAAAGATAGTCAGTAGTAGCTCAGGGGTTAAGATGTTGTTCTACTGATCAGAAGGTCGTGAGTTTAAATCCCAGCACTGCCAAGCTGCCACTAGTGGGCCCTTGAGTTGGCCCTTAACCCTCAAATACTCAATTCTATAAATTAAAGAAATGTAAGTCGCTCTGGATAAGGGTGTCTGCCAAATGCCGTAAATATAAAAACACAAATGATAACTCTTGCTCCAATGGTTAGAAAACATTTATATGCCTCCAAAACATTAAACTGAATTATCAACTAATTAAAATTTATTTCAGAAAAAAGTTAAAAGCAGTTGAAGCCAAAAGCTTGCCAAATATGCTCTTGAATAATTTATTGCGATTGAATAACATAATTCACTGGCGATGCAATATGGACTTCTCACCTGTCTGTTGGTATGCAGCTCCCAGGAAGACTCAAGCTGAGTGGCAATGTTTCTCAAGGTGACGACTACTCCCCTGGGCATACTTTCTACAGCCTTAAAGTGGTCATCATACAAATCTCTAGCCATTGTCTTCACCTACAGAGAAATAGGAAACAAGTTTGTGGAGTGATGTGCCATGTTAAATACCACTTACATATGGACTCAGTACATATTCGAAACATATTACAGAATTAGCGCTCCTACTTCTACGCCAGTTTTTGTCTTGAAATGTTTGGTTCGGGGGATTTATATTACTTATAATGGAAAAACCACAAATATTCTCCCCTGAAACCAGTGCCTTCTCAGATAAATAATACACACCACACGCCAACAAGAACTGGAAAACACTTACTTTTTGTTTTGTTTTTTCCAATTTAGATTTGAGCTTCCGTCCTCGTTTTCCAGTCCAGCCCGTCACAAATTCTGACCCTGGAACAAATGAGCATTCGAATAACAAATAATGGCCACAAAGAATTATTTGAAGCAAGGCATGAACTTAAACCACACTTTAAAATCACTTAAACCACATCACCTACTACAATAACTTCAGAAACACTTAAAAGTACGGAAGCCTAAGTGGCCATGCATTGTTAATTTTTTTCTTTGTTGTTTTCTCGTGATTATAAGAAAAGCTGTTTTCCACGACAATTTTATCCTGAGAAAATTTTGCGCCTTATGAATGGGACTGGTCTTACATGCATGCTGGCACCTTCACCATCATAATTGTAATAATTGCCCGCTGTAGAGATGGACTTTATCTCGGCATTAAGAGAGACATCCTGCAGGGATGACATTTTTGTAGGCCAACCCTGAAGTCAGTATCACCCTGGTGATACTTGACAAAAAGCCAATAAGATTTTTCCATTGGCTTTTAGATTACTGCAGAAAATAAACTGTGAGACCAACAAAAGTTTATGATTCTTACACATTTTGTTCATCAAGATAATCCTCATCATTGAACACAATTTTTATGAAGATAAGCCTAAATACACACTACACCAGTCACATGATTTCATCACCATTGCTATGCTTCTGACAACTCTTTCGATCTTTATTTAAACACACTACAATTGGAAAATAGTATAAATTGATAAATCCACAATTTGGAAAGTTTGAGTTGGAATAGTTTGCAAGAGCGCAAGTATAAACACAACAAGGCTGTAGTAGAGGAGTTTTCCTGTTCGGCGTGATGACGTTTAATGTCCCCAACAACCTCTGTAGTCCCAATGAGATCGCAATAAAACAAGAAAGAAAAAAATGTAATAACACATGACCACTTAGGGCTTCCGTATAAAAGCAAAGGGAGCACATATTTGCCACCCAAAGCTCACCAAGAGAGGTTTCAGCAGTGAAGGAGTGCTTGGTGCCTCGGTTGGACTCAAACACAAAGCCTGGCAGATCTTCTTTCAGGATGGTGGCCTGCTGACCATCCGAGTTATGAATGGCTATCTCGCCCTCTTTTAGGCACGTGAGCGACCAGTTGCCCACTGTGAGTTTTGTGGGTCCCACTGTTGACAGAATGGGTTGGCTAGCAGTGACTGGCTTTACCTGACTTCTGGCACGCTGCAGCTTCTCCAAAAACTCACTCCGACTCTCTGAAAGAACAGATATACTTTAAAATCAGTAAAGAGTAAAAACAAGGTTTCATAAATGCAAGAGTAGCTTGTCTTATTCAGCAAATAGCTCTAGGGCTGCAACTAACGATTATTTTGATAATTGATTAATCTGTCAATTATTTCTTCGATTAATTGATTAAAAGGCCAATTTTTATTTTCTGTATTTTTTTTAACCCGTTATTTCACATTCTGCCCGATGTCCTTCAAACATTGTGCAAATTGAAGGCTATGAAAAAGATATTAAATGTACCTATGTGGGCCATGCTATACATTGTGCAAAGGATTTTTTAAAACATTATATTTTGAAAACAAACAAAAAAAACTGATTTGTCTACAAGCTTTAAAGCAGAAGTTAAATCACTATATTAAAATGCTATAAAAAAGAAAGACAAAAAGCACAAACTAAGTGTTAACTGGTAAGAGGTTGAATGTTCTGCAGTAACACATTCACTCATCTGAACACAGTACTGTTACTTTATTCTGTAAATCTATGACACTTCATACATTTATATACAATGACATGTTTTAACCCCATTACAGTTACTGCTCTCATTAAAAACACACTTACTTTTAAATGTAGCAAACAACATATTTGATCAAAATGAATATTTAATAATGGGGGAGGGGGGGGGGGGTTATCCACAGTGATGTCACAGACCCAACTAATCCATAATGAAAGTCATTGTCAATTATTTTAATTATTGATTGGTTGTTGCAGCCCTAAATAGCTCTTCTGTTTGGTGATTTACAGGATGAACTTTCAGCGGCCTGTGTGTCAATGAGTATAAATACCAAATTTTATCTGTAATCACTGGAAAGGTGTACTTCTGTACAGCATAAAATAGGTGATCAAAATACAAAATTACAACACAAAACAAAATCACCTGAACTGTCAGAGCCTCCCTCTGGGCTGCCACTGGAATACATAGTAGCCAATTTGCCATCCAAGATGAAGCGAAACCAGCCGTTGCTACCGTTGGAAAGCTCCAGGGCTGCAGCATCACTCCATATATATAAACAGTCCCTGCCTCTGATAATGGACCAGTCCCGCCAATGGTAGGGCTTGCCCTGCTGAATCTCTTTGGCATCTTCCTGGGGTTCATCCTCCTGAAATATATATTGATTTTGGATTTCAAGACCGATTACAGTATATTAATAGTTTATATTTTTACATGAAACAGTTTTCATTTTGACAAATGGCTGTTTGTTACCTTCTCTGGTTTGGCTTCTTCCTCATTCTCGTCATCTGAAGCAGGCCCTGCCAGAGTGGACACCTTATTGATGACACCTAGTCTGGCCAGCTGGTCCAAGAACACATCTCCTCCCTTATCAACCAGATCCCTTATGATCTGCAGTGCCAGCAAGTGACCATCATCATCATCCTGTGAGGGAAATAGGAAAGACATCTTTTAAGTCATTTCTTGTTAACAATATAAACCTAAACGGTCTCATCAAAGGTTACTACATTTAATTTTAAAGGAAAGTATATACACCTCACCAAGCACTTTATCATGAACACCTGTACCCCTTCTCATTAATGCAATTATCTAATCAGCCAATCATGTGGCAACAGTGCAATGAATAAAATCATGTAGATACGGGCCAGCAGCTTTGGCAATGTTCACATCAACTATCAGAATGGGGGAAATTGTGATCTCACTGATTTTGACATGGCATGATTGTTGGTGCAAGACAGGCTGATCTGAGCATTTCTACTAACTGCTGATCATCTGGGATTTTCACACACAACATTATCTAGAGTTTTCAGAATGGTGCAATAAAGAAGAAAGGAAAGGAGAGAAAGAAAAAAAAAAAAAAAAAAAAAAAAAAAAACACCACACCACCATCCAGTGAGCGGCAGTTCTGCAGACTGATGCCCCTTGGTGATGAGAGAGCTCAACGGAGAATGGCCAGACTGGTTCGAGCTGACAGAAAGGCTACAGTAACTCAAATAACCACTCTCTACAATGGTGTTGAGCAGAAAAGCATCTCAGAATGCACAACACATCAAACCTTCAACAGCCCATCCATTTCGAGTTCCACTTCTGTCAGCCAAGAACAGGAAGTTGAGGCTTCAGTGGGCACAGGTTCACCAAAACTGGACAGTTGAAGACTGGAAAAAACATAGCCTGGTCAGGCACCAACAGCATGAATCCATGGACCCAACCTGCTTTGTATCAACAGTCCAGACTGGTGGAGGTGGTGCAATGGTGTGGGGAATGTTTTCTTGGCACACTTTGGGCCTGATAATACCAATCAATCATTGCTTGAATTTCACAGCCTATCTGAGTATTGTTGCTGACCAAGTGCATCCCTTCATGGCCACAATTTACCCATCTTCTAAGGGCTAATTCCTGCATGATAATGCACCATATCACAAAGCAAAAGAATTTCAAACTGGATTCATGAAGATTACAATGAGTTCAGTGTTCTTCAGTGGCTTTCCCAGTCAGGAGTTTCGGAGCATGAAAATGCACATGAAAAATCTGCAGGAATTGCAAAATGCAATCATGTCAACACAGACCAGAATCTCAAAGGAATGCTTCCAACGTCTTGTAGAATCCATGCCAAGAAGAACTGAGTCTCTTTTGAGAGCAAAGGGAGGCCCTACCCAGTATTAGTATATTGTTCCTAATAAAGTGTTCGGTGAGCATATAAGCTTTACCACTGTTGCTTTAAATCAGAGCCAAAACCTAATAGGTGGACAGAAAGAGATTAGAAACCACAATAAGTACTGACCTCCTGATCCAGCACAGTAGCAGTGATTTCAACCAGGATGGTGGGCAGATTATGTCCAGCATCAGAGTCACACACTTCCTTAAGCAGCACTTCAGAACTGTAATGAACCATCTTCCTGATCAGTGCTAAACTAGCTTTCCTACAGAGAAAGGACACAACACTATGTTACTCTGACCCTATTCACGAATTGAAATGAAAAAAAGAAACTCAAGCATGGGGCTTTTCTTATTTAGCTGTTAGCTAGTTATGCTGTCAGAGTCACATAGGTCTCTGTAACACAAGATGTGTTTTTGAATCCCCTGTTCTCCAGCACCCTATGTGAAAGTCCCAATCTTTACTCCAGATTGAACTGACAAAGAAAGGCTAATGAATGGAAGCAGAAAGTTTGCTGTGTGCACAGCCCATATTAGTCTTTTATACATACATGATGGATTCTGCACACTGTAAAGTTTCTGTCCATCACTCACTGACCATCTGTGCTAGCTTAACTTACCTGGAAGCTGACATTCTCCGTTACACCAGACCATGCTAACATGTTAGCGCATTCTCATTAAAATGGTGCACTTAGGAGAAGCATGTTTTTAATAAACCCCTGTAGCAACTCCTGATTCAAGATAAATAGGAAGCTACTTCAGAACGTGAGCTTGATTAAGTTTAAATGTTTGTTAAACCTCACATACACAAATGCTATGTTATGACAAATGGCTTAATTTATTATGCAGCCTGTTGAATGTCTTTTATAGAACTACTAGTACCAAATGGCCCTGGTATTTAATTGTGGTGGTATTTAATCGTGGTGAATCTAGCTTAAAATACAATATAACATACAATATTAACAACCAGGCAGCTTCGAAGATTTTTAAACAATGCAATAAAACTATTGTTTCATGATAAACAAGTGTGATCTGAACACTAAGCAAAATTTTGACAGCTGTTATTTTAGCCACTGCCCTAGGGGAGCTTCACCTCATAGCCCGGTCAGTATAATGCACTGGAATATAAATAGAGTCAAACAAATGAACCTTATTGAAGGCAGCATGGTTTGCTGAAAGGTTTGTGCAAATACTGGAAGCAGCCTCTTCAAATAGATGGGTGCCATCTCAGGGTCTCCTTTTGGCTCAATACCCTCCTCCTCCTCCTTGTTCACGTCCTTCTTTTTCTTGTCATCCCCCTTGTTCACAGGACACATCCAGTCTCCTACAGCAAAAGTGTCCAAATAAATGTTCAAAACAGACTAACAGGACAGAATACAGAGGTAGCACAAGCAACTGAAATAAAAGGTTTGGGGCTTACTGTGTACAACGAGAGAAATCTAACTACTGCTCAGTGCACAAATTCATCTATCCACATGGTGATGGAGATCACACCACAAAGGTGCTCACACTACCCAAGTACCTCGAGATGCATGTTTCTCATATCAAATCCAAAATTCTGCATCTGTGACCTTGCATTGCGGCATGTTTCTCGTATAATGACAATACTAAAGAGCTAGCTCATAGATCAGTCGTTCCGTGTTCTCTCTGTTCAATAAATCACAGACTGACTGTGCTATTAAAGTAATATGCTATACTAGAACTCTGATATGCATAAATAGAAGTAACACTGCTCATGACTTATGATGTCTAGATTTCTGACAAATTCAATTTGACATCATTTAAATCTTGACATCTGACTTGGTCACATGCATTAATTATTTACACACTCACACTGTGTAATGCATGCCATTCAATAAATAAGCAATTTAGCCACAATGACAATTTTGCCAGGATTGGACAGCATAAGCCCAGTTTTTCAAAAAAACAAAACACAATGACATGGAGGGGAAAAAACAGTGGAACGCACCAGGAGACTGGAGAATTGCGACAACCTCATTATGTCCCCGCTCCCTGGCCTTGTCCAGAGGAGTTTTTCCATCTTCGTCCCTCAGATCAGGGTTGGCCCCATGCCGCAATAAAGTCTTTATATAATAATGATAATAAAAATAAATAAATAAATAAATAAATAATAAAAAAAGAATAATTAGAACGATGCCTTAAAATATGGACAGAAAGAAACTTGATAATTACAGCTCCTGTTACCTTAGCTACTTGTGGTCGTCCAAAACAGGCAGCATAATGCAGAGATGAAGATCTTTGGCCTCTGTTGACATCTGCACCTCTCTCACACAAGAACTCCACCTACAGCAGAGCACAGTTAAGCACCTGACATTTACCTGATTACTTTGGATTTGGTCTGCTTGGTCCTGTACCACTGATCAGCACTATTTTTTGATAGTTGAATCAAGTTAAGAAATTAGGCTGCATTAGGCTTAATTTGGTCAGGGTTCATACAGATTTTTACCAATAAATTTCAATGAATTTTTCCGGCAGATTTTCATGATCATACATTCCCTGAAACGTCTATGTATACCAGGTAAAATAAGAAAAATCCATGTAAAAATCTACCAGTGTATCTTAACTAAAATTAAAACAAAACCAAAATAACTACAGTAAGATCCATGTGTATTGACTTTAAATTAAACTTTAAATATCCACAACATTACATAAAGCTATTCGAGTTACAAAATTCTCACCATTTCCTGTGTACCAAATGCTGAGGCCCAATTTAGGAGTGTCTGTCCCACATCATCCATAAAATTAACTTCAAATGCTACAAAAGAAAAGAAAAAAAAATTTAATTGTTCTCATTAACATGCAACAAGATACACTCAACCCTACTGTGACAAAAAAATAAAATAAATAAAAGCACTGAAGTGCTTCAAGTCAAATACAAATATGGTCTCACCTCCGGTGTCGATGGCATCAATGAGGGCATCGGTGTCTTTGCTACGAATACAGTCTATGAGCTGGCGGTGCGAACGTTCTCCGGAGCTGTCAAGGCGCCGCAGGCCTGGGATACGCCCACCTGAACCAGCTGTGGATTTGGGCAATGCCTTACGGCCCTCAAACAGCAGGACTAACAACAGGTCTACCAAGCGCATTGTATCCAGGACACAGCGTTCATCGCCTTGCAGTGCACTCTCCATCGAGTCGGGCAGCTCTGAGCGCAGCAAGTCCTGAGAAGGCATGCAAAAGAGTTTTACTAAAGCTCTCAACTCACAGTGGATTTACATCTGATTTATTATATATCAGCACAATCAAGTTTCACCATACAGCCAAAAGTATGTGGACACCAGACCAATCACACTTATGCAAGTACTAGAATGGCCAGGCCAATTCTTTTGTTTTTGCTATACACCAAGCTTGAAATCAAAAGATGTATATATGAGGAGATAGATCAGAATTTTTGAGTCATTGCCTTGTGAAACTCAGGGCTCAAACTAAGAGTAGACATTTAGTTGCCACAACTTTGGTGGCACACAATTGTACAGAATTTCTTTCCAAGATGTAGAATTACAAATTCCCTTTATAGTAACCAAGAGGCCTAGCCCAAACCTGTTCCAGCTTGATAATGCCCCTGTATACCAAGTGAGGTCCATGAAGTCACAGTTCACCACAGTTGGGTTGAAAGCACTCAACTGGCCTGCACAGAGCCCTGATGTCAACCCCACTGAATACCTTTGGGATGAATTAAAACACAGACTGCACCCCAGGCCTTCTCACCAAACATCACTGCCCAACCTTATTAATGCTCATGTGGCTGAATCCTCACGGTCACTCTTCAAATATTTAGTAGAAAGACTTACCAGAAGAGTGGAGGCTGTTATAGGTGGACCAGCTTAATATTAATGCCCATGGTTTTGGAATTGGATGTTCAAACAAACACACGTGATGGTCAGATGCCCAGACACGTCACTACACCCCCCCCCCCCCCACCCCAAGAACATTCTGTATCTAATCTTTGCCCCCTGCTACTTCTAGAAAAGTACAACAACAGACACGAGAGAGTGGAATTACATTCCATTAAATCTTAATGTGACAGCACATACGTGGGTGACGAGTGGTGAGCCCCTGCACAGAGTGGACAGCAGACTGACGATAGTGGACACCTGGTTGCTAAGTTTGGAGTCAGGGGCAGAGGGGGCACCTCCTGTAGATGTCCTGCTTGGCTTGCAGGTGGAGGAAGGACCAGCAACTGAACCTCCTGCAGCAGCCATGCGTGACAGAAGCTCCTCGCTCAGGCCGTGCTTGGCCAGCGGAGCTGGATCAACCCCACGGCGCGTGAAACGATCAGCCAGAGATGCGAAGCAGCGTAAGGCTCCATCAGAAACCTGCAACATCACAAAATCACTTGGGTTTTACATCTGGACACAGGTCTGCATGTTAACATATTAAAGTTGTTTCCACAATAAACACTCAATGGCTAAGTTTATATGCAAAGCTATGTCTGACCCAATTAAAAAAGGTTAGATTTACCCTAAATGCAGCACTCTGTTGAAAATATCTTTCAATACAATTTAAATGTAACCTGAAACAAATTTATGGGCTAGTATTCAATGCTAATGTTACCATAACAACAAGAAGTGTGCATGTTTCCCATAACAGAGTTTCTATCAAACTTTTGCACAATATATATTTTCTGTAATTTACAGCAACCACATCATCCTTGCTGAACAGAAATGACCAAACACTGTCACCTTTACTATGGTTAATTCGCATCCAATAGCTGTCCTCGCAACTTCGAAATAACTTTGGAAGCTTTCCTCCCCAACAGGGGTTATAGACGAAAAACTTAATTGCTGATCCACTTGTTTTATACCAGTAAAACAAGCTGTAGTGCTGTTTGGCATTCTAGTCTGCTTTCTGAAAGTGTAGTCCATTTAAAATCTTACACAAAAGAGCTCGCAACAGTAACAGAAGAAAACGTTCTGAAAACCTCAGTTTAGACATATTCACACCAAGTTTCTCAGACTGGTTAGTGTCTTTAATGACATTTTAATGTTTTATCATCCTCTATGCACTGAATAGCTAGTATAAATGAACAATGCAAGCAAATTCCCCCCTCCTGTGTTTCATGTTTGCTTCAAACACAGCAATATAATCAAATTAACATAACTACAATCACACTGACATTGTAATATAAAGTACAAAGCTTTTACTGGATGTAGTTCATGGCCAGTTTAATTATGCAGGATGGCATAATTTACTTTCTCTTTCCCCCCCCTAACAGACTCCAAATAAAGACACAATGTAGGTGAGGTAAACCACAGAAACTCAAGAACATTAACATCAAAAGCATGTTAGTTTCCATAGAATTGTGGATTTAATCACAGGTTAATTTGAAATGCTTTGATACAAAAGCTGCTGATAATTAGTTTACAGTGTTTCTTTTTTCTTGTTTAATTTGGCTCTCTTTATCTAGTTTTAAGACTTAGATCTGATCACATTTCTGATCAAATTCATAGAGAAAATAGTAAAGGGCTCACAAACTTCCTACTGAGACACACACACAAACATCATAAGATTAAAACCACCCGCCTAATATTGTTTAGGTTCCCCTAGTGCTGCCAAAACACCTCTGACCCATTGAGGCATGGACTCCACAAGACCTCTGAAGGTGTGCCGTGGTATGTGGCACCAAGACATTAGCAACAGATCCTGCAAGTTGCGAGGTGGCGCCTCCATGGATCGGACTTGTTTGTCCAGCACATCCCACAGATTCCAGACTGGATTGAGATCTGGAGGTCAAGCAAACACCCTGAACTCTGTCATATTCCTCAACCCAGCCCTGAACAATTTTTGTAGTGTGGCAGGGCACATATATCCTGCAGAAAGAGGCCACTGAAATTAAGGAAAATCCATTGCCATGTACTTGGTCTGCAACATTGTTTAGGTAGGTAAATGGTAAATTGTCTGCACTTATATAGCACTTTTTAACCTTAGCGGTTCTACAAGGTAACATCTACATGAATGCCAGGACTCAAGGTTTCCCAGTAGATCATTGCCCAAAGCATCACACTCCCTTTGCCCGCTTGCCTTCTTCCCATAGTGCATCCTGGTGCTATCTCTTCCCCAGGTAAGTGACGCACACACACTCAGCAATCCACATGATGTAAAATAAAATATGATTCATCAAACCAGGCCACCTTCTTCCATTGCAGCATGGTCCAGTTCTGATGCTCATGTGCCCATTGTAGGCGCATACACAGCCCCATATGCACTGTGTTCAGACACCTTTTTAGCCAGCATCAACTTTTTCACCAATTTGTGCTTCAGTAGCTCTTCTGTGAGATCGGACCAGACGGGCTTACCCTCACTGCCCGCACGCATCAATGAGCCTTGAGTACCCAGGATCCTGTTGCTGCTTCACTGGTTGTCTTTTGTTGGACCACTTTTGTTAGGTACTAACCACTGCATACTGGGAACACAAGACCTGCTGTTTTGGAGATGCTCTGACCCAGTCATCACAATTTGGCCCATGCCAAAGTTGCACAGATCGTTACGCTTGCCCATTTTTCCTTCTTCAAACACATCAACTGACTGTTCACTTGCTGGCTAATATATCCCACCCCTTAACAGATGCCATTGGAACGAGATAATCAATGTTATTCACCTATCAGTGGTTTTAATGCTATGGCTGATAGAGACACACACACACGGTTAAAATATTTTTTGTTAAACCCCCGTCAATTAAAGCTGAAAGTCTACACTTCAATCAGATCTTGATTGCTTCATTTAAAATCCATTGTGGCAGTGCACAAAGGCAAAAGTACAAAAATTGGGTCATTTTCCAAATACTTATGGACCAGTCTGTACATATAATAAACATACATTTGCTCACACACACCCAACACTGAAAGCATTGGAATAGCAAGGCTGATTTTTTTTTGTTTTTGCTATACACTGAAGACATTTGGGTTTGAAAGCAAAAGATATGAGACGATCTATCAATTTCCTTTCCTGATATTTACATCTAGACGTGTTAAACAACTTAAACCATGGCACATTTTGTTTTAACCTATACATTTTATCAAACATATTGGAACAGATTTTTGGGGGGGGTTTCGTGTTACCCAGGTGTTAGATTTTTTTTTTTTTTTTTTTTTTAAACAATTAATAGCACTGAAAGTCTACTCTTGGTTTGAGCCCAGAGTTTCTCCTATAAAGACTGCATTTGTTAAAGGATAAATCAATATGAAGAACAGAAAACTGTCTAGAGGAGAAATGCAAACCATTCTGAAACTGAGACACAGATCCATTGCACAAGCATTGGGCATAGCCAAAACAACAATCTGGAAGGTCTGGAAAAAAAAAAGAAAGAAAGAAACCACTGGTGTACTAACAACCAGACATAGGACAGGTCAGCCAAGGAAAACAGCAATTGATGACAAATATTATGAAAGCTGTAAAGAAAAACCCTAAAACAACAGTCAGTGACATCACCAAAAGTGCCATGTTCTAAGTTGTTTAACACATCTAAATGTAAATAGGAAATGAAATCTGAAATTGTGACCTATGGTCTCATTCATCTTTTGACCTCATACCCAAATTCTTTCAGAGTACAGCAAAAACAGAATTGGCCCACCAATAAATTCAGAGCTGACTGTATATATAAAACCCAACAAATTGATTCATAATTAAAATAACCATTGGTTGCAGCACCTTTAATGCTTACATGCAACGATTTTTGACAATATGAATGAATTCATTCTGATGGCATGTTCCTAATATTCCTGCTTATATAGATGATAAACTGGACACTTTTATTACAGCAGTAAGAAGAGAAAAAGATGTCAAGTTTCCCCATCACTCCCTCAGCAGCTGTATTAGAAACCACTTCACAGCAGTGTTATAAAATGTACAGAAATATTTGTAAAGAGGAACATACGTACATACTTTTTTTTTTTTAGGGCTGTACAATAATCGGATATCGATTGCGATTTGGACTGCCCACGATTAAATGAACATGATCGACAGCGATATTAACGTTTAAAAGTTCGTCCTCCGCTAAAACTCCGCTGCAGATCAAATCAAGCGCTTCCTACACTTACAGCCTATCACCATAGAGCGGCGCAGGGATGACATCATTTTGTAGTGCCAAAACCCTGAAACGGAGTTAGCATTTTCGAGGCAAAGCTGGCAGCTTCATGATGATGCTAAATGGCACTACAGAGGTTGTCAGGGACATTAAACATCATGCCGAACGGGAAAAAACTTTGCAGATAAACTCAGGTCTCTACAGTGCGACCATTTCACTCGTATTTGTGACAGAAAAGTATTTTGTGTGACTGTGAATAAATATTTATTCGCACTGGTGCGAGTGACCTGTCTGGAGTTGTAGAATACAACCAGAATAAAAACTACAGGAAGTCCAAAATACTATACCATAATCTATACCGAGCAACAGTTACTTTCACACTGCTTTTCATCACCTCAGTCAACCGAACAAGTGTGTAAATACTGCAGAGAAGCCATTTTGATGACGAGAGTAACTCTGTACATCATCTGCTTCAACTTCCTGATCCCACAACCGCCATCATTTATTGATCCCGCAAAATGACCTGAAGCTGCACCTGCTCGTGTAGACACGGCGGCTTCGCGCGGAGTGATTAATAATAATGCTAACGCTACAAGGTGGGTTTAATTCAAACTTCTTTATTAAAAACTCCTCACCAATCATAATCAAGACTAGCAACTGTTCGGTCTGTAAACATACAGTACACTGCCGCTCCCCTTAACTAACTCTAATTCACTTCAATTAAACTCACGGTTCCCAGATATCACTAGAAAAGTCAACTCCAGTTTCCATGTTTTGATTTAATCCCCCCCAAAATATTATCAGCAGACATGGACACTGTACTGGGGGACCCCATCTAAAACTGATGAACAAACAAAAATAAAACTACTAAAATGTATCGACAGAAAATGTGCTTAGTTGTAAATAAATCATTTAATATAAAAAAACAGACATTATAATAACTTCATTAAATATAGATAAAATGAGAAATTAAATAATGTTTAATTACTATGGGTTGCATTTAATATCAATTTGACGTTAAGCTTAGTTCGCTACTTCCTTAGAAGGCTATTAGCCTTTTTCCTAATATGGATCATTTTTGTGTTAGTCTACTTTTAATTAGGACTCTTCATTGTTTAAGATATTTAAAAAATAAATATTTTATGCTTATTTATTTATCAATTAACCAACAGTATTTCTCACTGCTATTATTTTAACTCAATTAACAGTGACCATGA
The DNA here is from genome assembly GCF_023375685.1 of Ictalurus furcatus. Classification (NCBI taxonomy): domain Eukaryota; kingdom Metazoa; phylum Chordata; class Actinopteri; order Siluriformes; family Ictaluridae; genus Ictalurus; species Ictalurus furcatus. Next base: position 7,346,274 of record NC_071263.1, on the reverse strand, counting down.
GCAGAGAGCTTACATTTAACTGTTTATGACAGACCTCCTGATTAAAGTTTAAACAAAAAAAGATTGGTATCTGGATCGGTATCGGCTGTAAAAATCCTGACTGGAGCATCCCTAATGAACACCATTAAAGTAAAGCGCTTGTGCGTGCATCTGACTGGTAAACTCACCCACCCAATCACATCCTATATGAGATTATGCAGATATATACACAATATACACAGAGTGGTTTGAGAACTGACTCCAGCCCAGAACCATGACAGTGGGAAATGTCTAATAGTGTAGCTTTAAATATATTTAAGAGGAGCAGACATCAAACACTGAACATTGAGGTTTATTGTATTTGTTTACAAGGTGGAACAGGTTAACGGTTGTTTTTTTTTTTTGCATACAGTCTGTAAAATTAACTGAAAATATTAAATATAGTTTATCGGAAGGTAAATTAATGTCATGGTTCACACTATGTTCATAAATTCTGTCATAATGACCAGTTCAAGTTTTCTCATGCCTACTTGTGTGTTATATTGTGGCATGAGAAAACTTAATAAATGTGCCAGGGCAATAACAATATGTTGTCACTAAAATCAATTAATAATAGTGATAAATAATCTCAATATTGATCAAAATAATCGGGATGATCATTTTGGCCATAATTGTGCAGCTCTAAAATAAATAAATAAATAAATAAATAAATGTGTGTGTGTATATATATTTATACACACACACACACACACACACTATTACTAGACTGACTAATAACTAATACTTAATAATAATACATTTTTTTATTTGGGGTACAAATAGTAACACAATGTTAATATATTTCTGACTTAATTCACTTTTATATTGGACCTTCTGGCTTTTATTTTGTTGGAAGGACTCCATTTAGTAGGCAACAGCTTTTATAAAAAAATTCACTTCTCATTACCAATCAGGTGAAATGCTGTAAACCACTGCCCACAAAAATGTTTGAGATTATGCTAATGTAAAACCAAAGTGAATCTGGTGTGCGTTGTGTCTAAATGCAGGTTAAAAGCGACTCAAACTCACAGCACAGACAGAGATGAAGTTGGTGTGGAGTGACGTTTACTGTGAACCGAGCCGCTCTAAAACACTGATGACACACACTGAGTGTAACAATCACACATGTTTACATCTCAAACAGCAACGAGCAAAAATAAAATCTAAATCTGCTTTATGGTGACGGTTCGGCTGCAATTTTAAGACCTTTGAAACTTGAATTTAAGACATTTTAAGACTTTTTAAGGACTTTAAGAAGTACTTCAGGTTTTACTGGGATAAATAAGAACAACACCACAGCACTTTATCAACTATAACTGCCCCATGCTTGTTTACGCACAGGACCTTTTTTTTTTTTTTTTAAACCAGCTACATTGTTTTGACACAGATACCGAACATAGCCAAAAGGCATCAGTTATGAGAGTTTGTATGATGATTACTATTCTATTTAGCAGATAATTTAAAAGGATTACCCGCCTTGTCTGATTACACAGAAAAATTATTTGGATTGGCCTCAATCCTTTAATCTATTCTGTTTAAGGGGTACATGAGAACTTTTTTTCAATCTGACACAGCCATCAGTTGGATTAAAAACAGATTACTAGGCTGCACAGAAACAGAGAATATACTTGGCACAAGAGAGACAATACACAAGTCACGTGACGTGTGTGGGTGTTACCTGGTGGTCTTCGTGCTTGAGCAGACTGGACAGGGACTCCACACAAGTCTCAAGGGACGAGTCTTGTGGCTCCATCTTACTGCAGAGTCGAGACACCACTGCCATGGCTGAGTGCAGTGTGTCCTTATGCACCAGGTGACCACTGTCCCTAATGAAACTCAGAACACAGTTCAGCCCTCCAGCCTCAAACACAGCACCAGACTCTCGTGTGCAGATCAGCTCCAGAACCTAAAAAGAGCAAAGGTATCTCTAAAAATCACGTCATTTAAATGATCATTTAAGATTATGTGTGCCTTTCATGCAGGTGTAACCCAGAATAATTAATCTATTGTTAATATGACAAATTGAACTAAAATAATTTGATTGTTCCATACACCTGTTTATTTGATCATTTATCCAAGCTGCATTCTGCCATATGCACAAGTAATTTTTTTTTACACAACAAAAGTACAAGGTTGCAGTTTCAAAAATCAATGTACAGACTTTTGAACACAGCAGGTAAGAGGACAAAAAAAAAAGCAGGTGGACACAAAGCTCTTTATTTTGCCTAGGTAACGGTATGCACCTTTACACACTGCTCTGCTAGATCTCTGCTAGTCCTATTGTTGAGCTCTACCACCACCAGTCGGTTACAGAGGGCCTTGATGGCTCCGTCCACGCCGACTATCCTGCGTGTGCACTCCGCCGACACATCTAGGTAATAGGTGATGGCCCTGGCGGTCACTTCCAGAACATTGTCAGGGGCACTTTCATCCAGGAAGATCTTACAAAGGGCTGGAAGAAACGTCCTTGGAGGACACCTAAAGACAGTGTGAAGAAGAATGAAGAAAAGATACAGAGATGTGCAAAGGCAAACTGACACACTAATCAATGTACTGCTTACACGTTGGACCATTCGCAGAATATTCTGCTAACATAAATGCAAAAATAAAAGGTCTTTTATTAAACCATCTCCTCACAATTTAGAAGATTTTTGGACAAAATGCTACAATAATTTTAAGAACTGGATTAGCCAGCTGCTCAAGTTATGCACTTGAAAGAACCTCACAGTAACAACACACAAGCAATATAATAGTTTTATACTATAGAGAGAAGGAAAATCCTCCTCTGATTCACAGCTAACTGTAACTGATGTTTGTCATTTGCACTCACGTCTCAAAGCAGCGGTCCACATTATCGGACATAAGCAGTAGCATGCAGAGCTGCTCCAGGGCGATGAGCTGCATGTCGCGCTCGTCACCCTGCCCCATCTGCAGCCATTCCAGCAGTGTGTCCGGGTCCACATCAGCCATGACACCCTGTCACAGCTTCCGCCGGTCAGATGAGAGAAAAGAGTATGAGCAGTCACTGGTCCTCTTGCAGGTTCATGAAGTCTTCACCCTGAAGGAAAAAGACAAAGTCTAGATTAATAAAGAAAAAAGACAGATTGGCTTCAGAGTTAACAGAAGCAGTGGACTGGGATGGACACCTTCAAGTCCTTGTAGCTGATTAACTTTCACACTGATTTGATAAGCAGATATTAGTACAAGTAATCAAAGTGTATTATCTTGAACACAACAAGACCCTCAAATCTGAGTGGGTGAATGATCTTGATTGGGTCAACAAATGCAGTTCTGCAGTAAACTACAAATCCCTTTGAAACTATTAAGACTTCAGCAGAAAATGCCACAGCATCTATTACCATTATTACTTGATAAATCCTTGAACAGTGTTCTATCATATCCTGATTAACAAAGTGCTCAGGCAGGTGCAGCTATGCACAAGTGCGTGAGGACTGCTCTAAAAGAGCAGGGCTGTCCTCGCTGTTAGAGACTAGAAGATTATAAACAGGTCTAATATGCCATCATTCGCTTAAACAATTTAAAAATCACCAGACTTGTTTATTATGTGGCTAAACTGCTTTAATATGTAATGCTAACAAAATCAATCAGTAGCTCCTGTATATAATCATGTATATAAAGACTGTGCTTTTTCGGGAGGAAACTAATGTAAAGAAGCAGCAACTGTAGCTTAAGTATATTTCAGTCACATAATTTATCCTGCTGTGTAATTATCAGTTACAATTTGTTCAATCAGTTACAAACAGTTCAACAAAATATGCACAAAAAAAAATAATCTGGTGCTGAAGAGCTTAACATAGGACTATAAGAAGTGAAAAGGCAAGGCTTCTGCAGAAATTCATCAAGCATTTTACAGCCTCAGACATTCAAAACCTGGGGAAAATATCAAATGGACAGAATCTTTGTACACTAGATGACAAAGATTTAGAAGGCTTTCTTTTACATTATTTTTCAACAAGACCCGAGATAATTAAATGCACATTAGCAATAAAAACCATCTAAACATGCAGCAGGCCTGAATCTGACAGGCAACATAAACTTACTGTAGCCAGTTTACCCTAATAGTACAAGATTTGCTTTCTTTCCTTTTGCGGTCAATCAAATCCCCCTAAAACATACAAAAATATTAAAATGTATATACTGCCATTACAAAAAGTTTTCAGATTTAAAAAAAGAAAAAAAAAAGACTGGAATGATTTCATTACACCTACAGCACAAACACCCAAGATCATCCATATCAAAGTGTTTCCTAAAGAGTATAAAGTTCTTGTAAATACGCTAAAACCTTTTGCGTGAGAACGTCTGCATGAACATCCTTGCCAGCTTGGCCTAAGATTTTGCATTTGCAAATGCATTTCCTTCAGTGGGATCCCTTTAAGTAGGACAACTAGTCTGGTTTTTAAAAAGGGTGCTTTACAGAAAATAGACACCTTATAAGAAATGAGAATTATTTAACGAAATAACTAGCTAAGAGATGAAGTGCACCAAGTCCAAAACGTGCTCAAACCACAAGCTGCCATCCACAAGCTGCAAACCACAGCATTTAAGTGGTTGAGAACAGGTTCTCAGTAGTTCAAAAAAAACTTGTAGCACTTAATAAAAATTAGAAAAAATTAGTGATGTGTACAAAGCAAATCACGTGTGTGTGTATTAGGGTTGTCAAGTACTGGTACTTCGGTACCAAGTCGTTACTAAAAAGAAAAAGTTGATGGTATCAGATTTTCATAAGTGCCGACAGTACCGGGTCAACCCGGTACTGACACCCTGCCTAACAGGTGGTCAGTCTGGAACTTTTCATGGGTGCACCATGCAATAAGAAAATATTAGAGCCAAAGCAGCAGCAGCTCTGCTGGTTACCTGGCTGCGTCCTAAACCACATGCTTACCTACTACAGTATCTCACAAAAGTGAGTACACCCCTCACATTTTTGTAAATATTTGATTATATTTTTTCATGTGACAACACTGAAGAAATGACACTTTGCTACAATGTAAAGTAGTGAGTGTACAGCCTGTATAACAGTGTAAAATTGATGTCCCCTCAAAATAACTCAACACACAGCCATTAATGTCCAAACTGCTGGCAACAAAAGTGAGTACACCCCTAAGTGAAAATTTACAAATTGGGCCCAAAGTGTCAATATTTTGTGTGGACACTTATTTTCCAGCACTGCCTTAACCCTCTTGGGCATGGAGTTCACCAGAGCTTCACAGGTTGCCACTGGAGTCCTCTTCCACTCCTCCATGATGACATCACGGAGCTGGTGGATGTTAGAGACCTTGTGCTCCTCCACCTTCCGTTTGAGGATGCCCCACAGATGCTCAATAGGGTTTAGGTCTGGAGACATGCTTGGCCAGTCCATCACCTTCACCCTCAGCTTCTTTAGCAAGTCAAAAGTCGTTATCATGCTGGAATACTGCCCTGCAGCCCAGTCTCTGAAGGGAGGGGATCATGCTCTGCTTCAGTGTGTCACAGTACATGCTGGCATTCATGGTTCCCTCAATGAACTGTAGCTCCCCAGTGCCGGCAGCACTCATGCAGCCCCAGACCATGACACTCCCACCACCATGCTTGACTGTAGGCAAGACACACTTGTCTTTGTACTCCTCACCTGGTTGCCGCCACACACGCTTGACACCATCTGAACTAAATAAGTTTATCTTGGTCTCATCAGACCACAGAACATGGTTCCAGTAATCCATGTCCTTAGTCTGCTTGTCTTCAGCAAACTGTTTGCGAGCTTTCTTGTGCATCATCTTTAGAAGAGGCTTCCTTCTGGGACGACAGCCGTGCAGACCACTTTGATGCAGTGTGCGGCATATGGTCTGAGAACTGACAGGGTGACCCCCCCCACCCCTTCAACCTCTGCAGCAATGCTGGCAGCACTCACACGTCTATTTCCCAAAGACAACCTCTGGATATGACGCTGAGCATGTGCACTCAACTTCTTTGGTCGACCATGGCGAGGCCTGTTCTGAGTGGAACCTGTCCTGTTAAACCGCTGTATGGTCTTGGCCACCATGCTGCAGCTCAGTGTCAGGGTCTTGGCAATCTTCTTATAGCCTAGACCATCTTTATGTAAAGCAACAATTCTTTTTTTCAGATTCTCAGAGAGTTCTTTGCCATGAGGTGCCATGTTGAACTTCCAGTGACCAGTATTAGGGAGTGTGAGAGCGATGACACCAAATTTAACACACCTGAGACCTTGTAACACTAATAAGTCACATGACACCGGGGAGGGAAAATGGCTAATTGGGCCCAATTTGGACATTTTCACTTAGGATTGTACTCACTTTTGTTGCCAGCGGTTTAGACATTAATGGCTGTGTGTTGAGTTATTTTGAGGGGACAGGAAATTTACACTGTTATACAAGCTGTACACTCACTACTTTACATTGTAGCAAAGTGTCATTTCTTCAGTGCTGTCACATTAAAAGATATAATCAAATATTTACAAAAATGTGAGGGGTGTACTCACTTTTGTGAGATACTGTATATAGTAGGCGAAATACATGTATTTCTCTCGGACGCTCGTTTTTGTGTGAAAGCCGCACTCTTAAAATTTATGTGCCGATAGATTAACCATGCTTGCAGGAAGAACGGCTGCTTAATCGCAGTTTTTATTCAAGCAGTTGAGTTTAAAATGATGGTAGCAGTTGCATTATGAATGTTGTAGCATAGTTTACTTTGAGTGTATTATTGCAAGAAAACATCCTTTGTTTACGTAATGTTAGCATACACGTGTTTAACACTAATACGGTCAGGAGTCCTTATTAACCATTTAATGCTTTAACTTTTATTGGGGTAAAATGTGAGGACATGATGGGGTTTACTAATTTTACATGCCAGAGACTTTTTGATGAGCTATAGTTATATATCTGAAATTTATGTGTTAGAAAATAATAGATGTGTGGCTAGCACAGTCTACATCTTTAATATCAGTCAGTCAGAAAAACATCTCTACTCTTGTCTGGATAACTCCTAGCAGCTTTAATAATGAAATACTTGAAGTATACAGAATGGCATTTTTAAAAATACATTTTATATTGATATTTAACTTTGTGTCAGGTATGACACACACCTTTTACATTTTTGATATTTGTTAAAAATAAACTATTAAATCACATTTAAATTTGACATGTACCTCATTACTGAATAGGCCAATACACAAAATATAATAATTTAAAGCTCAATAGGATTTGAAGGATTTCTAGGTATCAGGTATGACGCACAGGGTTAACTATCAAAAATCTAAAAAGGTGTGCGTTATACCTGACACCTAGTTGAACACTTTCCAGTTGGATGTGTGACTAAATCATTCCCTTCAAATGCTACTGAGCTTTAAATTATGGTATTTTTTGCGTATGGGCCCATTCTGCAGTGAAATTCAGATCTAATTTACATACGATTTAATAGCTTATTTTATTAAATATAAAAAATGTAAAAGGTTTGCGTTATACCTGACACCTAGATGAACACTTTCCAGTTGGGAGTGTGACTGTACGTCATTCCCTTCAAATGCTATTGAGCTTTAAATTATGGTCTATTTTGTGTATGAGCCCATGCAGTAATAAAATACATGACAATATTTACATATGACTTAATAGCTTATTTTGTTAAATATCAAAAATCTAAAAGGTGTGCATTATAGCGGACACCTAGATGAACACTGTACAGTTGGTTATATGACTGTAAGTCATTCCCTTCAAATGCTATTGAAGTCAGAAATGTGTTTAACAATGTCGTATGTAACTTTAGAGACGGTCCCTTAATTTCCGCATATCTGCGAATATCGAATATCGAATGTCCAACGTCAAACCAACTTTATGCCAGTGAATTTAGGTACAGTGACAACCCTAGTGTGTGTACACGGGAATAACACGGGAATGTTCTTTATTTGACTGCGGTAGTGAGAAGAGATTAATTCACATCTAATGTTTCTGGATGAGTCACAAACGCGACTTCATTGCAGGCGATGTCATCATGCAAGCAGTTAACCAAGACAAGAGTTTTATCGGTAGACTTGATTAAATCAACTAACAGTGTACCATACTTGTACTTCAACAGTAAGGCTGGACTAAATTAACCAGACACTATAAAACAGTTTGGCTCTCAGTCATTCAGACTATTACTTCATGTACCAACTTCATCCAGACACCACGGCACGAAGAAGTAAAGTTAGCTACCTACCCCTGGCCTAGATCAGCTTAGATCATGTTTTCTGTTGGTGAGATAATGCTAGTTTAGCAGAAAGTAGGCCCACACTGCTGTTAGGATCAACTGTAGCTAAGTTACACGGTCAATACTTATTAACAGCTCAGCCCAACAAACGGCTGTCACCCGATACACTCAGAATACCCTAACGAACCTCACTCTTAGCAAATCCTGTCGAACTAAAATCCTGTACATTTAGTAGCTGTTATCTTAAAAAAAAAAAAAACACACACACACACACACAGAGAGAACAAAACAAGCCGACTTGCTAAGTATCTAAATAAATATAATTCACTGGTCAAAAATCATCAGCCTGGACGAGTCTGAACTGGTTCGTGTTAGCTAGCTAGACAAGCACATCTTTCTTATTTCACTTATAGTCTAATATATTCATTCAAACAGGCTCTGAACTAAACGCTGTGCTGGTTCTAATGTTTTATACCGTTTTATTTTAATAAAGCCTCCCAGTTCAGATGAACTACAACAGACATGTTAGCTTGCTAGCCCCGGCTAACTTCGGCTAGCTGGTAGGATTAGGATTCTCTTGAGAAAAGAAACACTACCGTGAGCCACTAAACCTTCAAATAATATACAAAGCGACTGACTGAAGGTTAAAACATTCTCACTGCCAGTTATGACAAGTGTCATATCTATCTGTCTGTCTATCATAAGTTTGTGTATAAACAGTGAAGCTAAACAAACACGGCCTTGTGTTTACCGACAAATCCGGGAGCGTAAAGTTCTGCGCGAGCGCGAGGCCTGGCCGCTTCAGTCCGTCGCGCGCACAGGAAACCTTGCCGGCTTTACCTCACCGATAGAATCAAACTCACCGCTCTTCAGGAGACGCCGAGAAATCAGAATGACGGTTAGATCAGACCGTAAATATAGCAGTCGGGAAAGCAAAAAAGTTAACGCTTCTTCATCCCCTTTCTTACATATATACACAAAGTTAAAGGTCAAAGTGAACGGAGAAGCAGAAGACTGTTCGGAGCGAAATGGAGCCGTCGAGGGGAAGCAGCGTCGAGGCTCCGCATCACGAGGCACAACGCTGCACTTCCACAACCCGCCAGCGGGGGCGCTAACGAACACGCCGTGTCCACTCAACATCACCACCGACCTAGCCCATTGTTATTTAGTAAGTAATTTAAACATTTTTATTCGCTTTGCATTTGATGTTCATGTTTATTTGTTTTAATCGAGTTACGCATAAATGTCTAAAGACATGCGTAGAACAGCTTGACAGAAGCTCTAAACCGATCCACCAAATGAAATTAGGACCTGTGTTCTAAATTACTGCGGATTTGAAAAGGGCAGTCTCACACCCCATACCCACTCTGACCTTCTCGCCACACAACCGCTAACACCTCCTGCTACAACCCCCACACCCTAACCCCCACACCCCAACTACAGTCAGAGGATGATGCATGTTACATCCAGCAACACCTCAACAGACCAGAGACCTATGCAATGATACTATTTGTGGATCTGGGAAAATTCATATCCAGCATTTGCACAATTAGCACAACTGATGCTCCTCAGGGCTGTTTGCTCTCTCCACTCTACACAAATGGCTGTACATCTACAGACCCCTCTGTCAAGCTCCTGAAGTTTGCAAATGACACCAAAGTCATTGGCCTCATCCAGGATGGGGACAAGGGAGGTTGAACAGTTGGCTGTCTGGTGCAGTCAAAATAACCTTGTGCTGAGCATGCTCAAAACAGTGGAGATGTTTGTGGACTTCAGGAGGAATTCCCCAGCACCCCCCATCCTAGACAGCACTGTGGCCACTGTGGAGTCCTTCAGGGCCCTACCGTCTCACAGGAACTGAAGTGGGAGACCCATATAGATCAGAACAATTCTGTTCAATCTGCCACAGGAGCTGCTGACCCAGTTCTACTCAACTGTCATTGAGTCTGTTCTGTACATTTCAATAACTATCTGGTTTGGTTCAGCTAACAAGTCAGACATAAGACCACAATGGACAGTCTAGACTGCTGAAAGGATTATTGGTGCTCCTCTGCCCTCCCTCCAGGAACTGTACTCCTCCAGAATGAGGATATCGACAGGAAACATCATCTCAGACCCCACTAATCCTGGCCACAACCTCTCTGAATGGTTGACCTCTGGCTAGCACTACAGAACACGGAGCACCAGAACATCCAGACACAAGAGCAGTTTTTTTTTCACCACAAGCCCTTATCTCCCTCATGAACAGTTAACTGCCCCAATGACCCTCCTAGTGCAATTTGTTCCCCACTGTAAATTCATGCCTATTTATTCTATTACCTATATATACCTCCATCTTCTCTACACTGCATTACCCCTTACATAGCTGTACATAGCATCTGTACCATGTCTATTCTGCTTTAAGCTTATAGTGTTATTTTTTAAATTCTTATTATGTGCTGTCATATGTGTACGCACTGGAAGCTTCACTTTCCAAGTCAAATTCCTTGTGTGAACACACTTGGCAATAAAGCTCATTCTGATTATAATCGTTTTGGGGCCTGTAACTGAATTGAAAGATTAAAAAGAGCTAGTCTGTTATTCCACTGGAGGCAAAATAGGGCAATAAACTCATACACTCAGTTACTCATAAAATATGCTAATGAAAAGAATCTAACTTCATCAAACTAAAAATGTCACTACAACCATGTCTCTTTCCAAATAATTAATTTAGGGTCTTCAAAGCAACATTCTTTTAACAGCAATTTAATACTGACAATGTTTAATGGTTACTAGAGACACAAAAAAAGAGTCATCTGTTTGTTGTGATTATTAATTCTGTACATAAGAGCACGGGTTATAGTCAGTGTCTTCATATTCAATTGTTAACAGATCAATGTAGCTACTGAAAATATAGTTAGAAGCACACTGGTTTTAATTAGAAGGAAGATTGGACAATTATCCTGATGCTACTCCTGTTCTGTGTTGTCATCAAATTTAAAGGAAAAAGTCATTGTCATTTCAACCTTGTAACGTGAATGGCACCCTAAACTTGTTGCACTATTGCTGTGTAATGTTGTGTACATTACATAATGCATGGACTTTGAAGTACAAAATATTCAGGATAAGATATTATTAGGACATCTCCTTGTTCAAGTTAGCAAGACTAAAGGCATTCTGTCATACAGAACTAAACATTTTATCCTTGACATTACCTTGGTTAATTATTATTATTATTTTTAAAATCTATTTATTTGACACCATATAAAATGCTATCTGGTATGATTACAAATTACAAAATTAATTGATATCATCTTATATAAAGCAAAAGAACTAAGAGAAGCAAACAGATATTCACAAATAAGCAGTTCTTCCATTAACAGGTTTGTTCAGTAAACCTCAAATTTCTTCTAGTTAATGGCTGATTGAATAGTTTCTGAAAGTCACTTGAATAGCCAAAACTTTCACTTTTAGTTTAATATAACCTTTAATTTAGACTGTTTTAGATTACATTCCTTTACAAGATTACAACAGCTGTCAATCAGCAGTGCAAAATACCTTTAAAAAGTATGAAAAGTGATCAGCTTTCCATGCATTCTTAAAATACTGAACAGTTTTACTATTTAAATAACAGTTGCACCAACAGCATCAGTGCAGTACCTTATTTAAAATTATACTGCAGAAAAGCAAAACCACATATTTGCAATGAGGGCTAATTGTTAATGTACTGTACTTCAGTCTCTAGAGACTTAAAATGTTTTATTTCAACATTACAGACAAATTTACATAGAGTTAATATGTAGTTAATACACAATGTTAATACAAGAACACAAACATTACTTTACTACATCTTGGATGTATGGAGGTATTCAAATATTCCAATTTTAATGTTTCAGATTTTAAATGCAATTTAAGGGAAATAAACCAGGTCCTATATCTTACAACAATGTCTGCATTATGTACCATAATCTAGTTTTCTCTCTGCTTGCATAGGATTGGTGTGCTTAGCTTGAATAATATCATTTTAAATCAAAATCCTCATAGAGGTTAATGCCTTATTACATGCTCACATTTGAACAATGCAACAATCAACTAGTACCTTAAAACCATGAATCAGTTAAAATAACTCTAATCCTGCCCTAAAGTAATAATTAAAATTCACAATAATGCCGTGGATTCACAGAAAGTTGGTCTTCAGTTTGATGCTGGGCACCTGGCTCTTGCTGGGCACCCGAGTCGGCCTGGCCTTGGCGCTTACAATCTCTTGGTTGCCCTTGATGGCTGCCTCAAGTCGGGCCTTCATGTGTGGTGCCGAGGCCATGAAGGCTTTAAAAACAGCTGGATGCTCCGGGCCGAGGCGCATCAGGTCTTGCAGAGCGGACTCATGCAGAGAACGTGAGGCTTCAGGAGCTGTGGCCAGAGTGTTTTCATCCAGCAGGAAGGAGACTAGGATGGGCAACAGCACAGCCACCAACTGGTCACCTACACCATGACACACCACAAATATTTCAATCGGATTATGACATAAAATACATTTTTAAATGTGAACTTGTTTCATCTCTTACATATTCAAAGCACCCTCTGCAGGACCCAACTTCAAAATATGTTTAAAATTATTAACAATTGTAAGGAAAGTTTCCAAACTGTACAGGTCATAGTGTTTGCCCTTAATTTGATGGGAAAGTTTTTGTTTTAATGGAGCATACAACAAAAAAGTTGGGCCTAGGCAGGACAGTGCCTTTGCATGCTTTGGACCTTTGTTTTGGTCTGTTGGATTAGAAGCACCAGAAGCAGGTTTTCACTACTATGCCAATCAAAAGATGTACAAAACTGAGCTCTGAAATTACAGCCATGTTAATATTTCTCAATTAAAATGGTCACAGATAACAGTCCATAACTCTATGTATGCTACTTTTCACTTATGTATGTTAACTAATGTTATATATCTAACACTATTATATCTTTGTTGAACCTAGTATAACCTTGATAAGTTAATGTTAAATTTCAGTTCAGCCATGCGAGTCTGTTGACTAACATTAGGATAACATACTGTATATTGTCATAAGAAAATACATACTAGGCATGTACGATATACACACTAGGTCACCACAGTGTACTGATTGATAATCATTACAGTAATATTTGCCTCTGCAATACTGCATGCCTGGAAATGCACACTAATTTTCTGAAACACTCAAGCTAACATGTCTGGCACCTAAAACCATACCACAAAGTCCAAGTCCCTGAGGTCACATTAAAGTGGCTGGGGAGCATACATGGTAAATTGATCATGCTAGCTAAACTAAACTCAACATGAAATACTGACGGTGAGTTTCCTGAGCAGCGAGCACTATTGACTCCATGGCTCTGACACCATCTTGCACTGCCTGTAGCTCAATGGCAGTCCGAGGCCGGTTTTTCTCCACCTGCTGCAGCCGAGCCACCAGCTGAGTGCCTAGTCCCCTGATAAATGACTCTGCCACCACTGCTGGGCCCTGAAACACTGACGCCAGTAACTGGTAACACCGGCTCAGCACCTAGAGAGGATAACACATAAATAGGTCTAAAAAGTAAAGGAAAGGCTATCAATATCCAAAAGTATTACTAATAAAATAGTATTATATACAGTGCCTACCAGAAGTATTAGCACACTACATAAAATTATCATATAAAGTAAGCAGATGTAAACAAAAATAGTTCCCAAAGAAGCCACAACTGGATAGAGCAACTGACTGATGGGCCATAGAAGTAACGGTTTAAATGTACTAACAATGAACTATTGCCATAATTAGAATTTTATAGCGCGAACATAAATTGGCTCAGGTGGTAGAGTGGGTTTGTGGTTCGATCCCTGGCCCACATGCCTCCACATGCCTAAAGGCCTGTTCACACCGGAACGTTTTTTCAGCACGTTAAATGGTCCGTTCAACACCCCGTGTCTAAATCAATGGCTGTCAATGGGAGTGTTCACACCCACTGGAGTGCTCACACACACACGTGGCATCAAATTTATTTGTCTCGGGGTTCTTTCTTTTTTTGGACACACTGCGTTAAAAACTAGCCGACCAATTAGATTCACGCTTTTGTTCACGTGCCCGGAGCTGCTGAAGTTATATAAAAAACCATGACTTGGTGGCTCTCAAGCACAATTTTGTCTTGCTAAGCACACGTCGATACCTGAAGAAGATGAAGACGACGAAAAAGTGTCCTTGGGCAAGACACTGAACCCAAAGTTGCTCCTGATGGCAAGCTAGAGCCTTGTATGAGTGTGTGAGTGTGTGTGTGTGTGTGTATGGGCGAATGAGAAGCAATGTAAAGCGTTTTGGAGAACCGCTAAGGTTAAAAGGCACTATATAAGTGCAGAACATTTACCATTAGTGGACCAGAACTAACTTTAGTATAAAATGAAACATGATGCTTTTAACACATTGGTTACACTGCATAATTGGTGAATATGCCTGTTTTTACTCATCTAAGTGATTTGTTATGGTAAGAAACTAAAAAAGCATCTCAAATGATTATCAAAAGGTCAACTGCCTTGATGTACTACTACTAGACATACACAGAGATTGTTCATAAGTGCATTTCTGCGTCACAATCAGATGGCATACTATGTGCAAAGAAAAAATATATTACATGCAAAGAATCCTGATGAAATACATAGAAACAAAAGTTTTTTTAAAAAAATTGCTCCTTGACTGTTTTAGAACCTTATACTGCAGTTTCTCTTCATTAGGTAAAATGCTGTATGTTCTATTTATCCCTGCTTACCATGGGGTCCTTGGACTCCAGGCCAGCCTGGAACTTTCTGAGGCAGCATGTCTTTAGCGGCTCTACATTGGTAACCTCAACACTGGCACAAAGCAGGAAGATGGTGAGTGCCGTCAGCAAAGTGACCTCATCCACACCAGATTCTGTTGTGTCTACAAAAGAGGAACAACAGATCTAATGATTCAAACATTCTTTTAAAAAATAAATAAATAAATAAATAAAATAAAAAGGTGAATCAGCTTGTAACAGATAAGTCACAGGGACTTGTATGGCAGATGCTTGACATACAGTCCCCTCTGTAAGAGGGGAAGAGCAAGGCCAATTCCATTGTTTTTGCTATACACTGAAAAAAATTTGGGTTTGAGATCAAAAGATGAATATGAGCTGACAGATCAGAATTTCAGATTTCATTTCCTTATATTTACATCTAGATGAGTTAAACAACTTAGAACATGGCACCTTTGGTGGTAAACCACCCAATTTTTAGGTGAGCAAATGTATTGGAACAGACAGTCTTTAATTAAGTAAATTAAAGTAAATAACACTTAGTGCCCAGCTAACGCAGTTGGTATTGCATGAGACTCTTAATCTCGTTATCGTGGGCTTGAGCCACACACTGGGCACCAGCCCAGTCACAAGCTAATGCACTCTCAGTGCCGGTCCAAAGCTCAGATAAAATGGAGGGGAAGGCCATCAAGAATGCATCCGGTGTAAAACCTCAATTCAAATACGCAGATCATAAACACCTCATTTCCATAATGGAAACAGATGATTCGCTGTGGCGAAGAAAGTAAATAACATTTAATATTTGGATGCACATCCCTTGATTGAAGTAAGAGTATCAACCCAGTGACCCAGTGACATCAACAAACTGTTGCATTCTTCTTTTGCAATGCTTTTCCAGGCTTGAACTGTAGCTTCTTTCAGTTTTTCTATGGGGTGGGGGTCAGGGTAGGGTGTTCTCCGTTCAGTCTCAGCTTCAGTTGTATTAAGATTTGGTAATTGACTTGACCAGTCTAAAACCTTCCACTTTTTTCCCCCTCATGAAGTCCTTTGCTGTGTTGGCAGTGTGTTTTGGCTCATTGTCTTGCTGCATGATGAAGTTCTTCCTAATTAGATTAGATGTATTTGTCTGTAAACAAATACAGACAAAATGCTTCTGTAGACCATAATTCATTCTGCTGCTACTATCATGGGTTACATCTAGTGAACCCGTTCCAGAAGTAGCCATGCAAGCCTACGCTATGACACTATGTCCACCATGCTTGATCAATGACCCCATATGTTTTGTATCATGAGCAGATCCTTTCTTTTTCCACACTTGAGGTTAATCTTGGTTCCAGAACTTTTGTGGCTCATCTCTGCATTTATTTGCAAATTCCAATCTGAATTTCTGACTCTTCCACGTAATGAGTGGTTTGCATCTTGTGGTATGTTTGCGCTCAAACAGTCGATTGGAACACTGGAGGTTGTTGGAGATGTCGCTGACTGTTGTTTTTGGTTTTACTTTCACAGCTCTCACATTGTTTCTGTCATCAACTGCTGTTGTTTTCCAGTGTGGGGGAATGAGCAAACTAGCATGGCACACCTGATTCTTATTTGTGAATGGTTATTTAACATTCTGTTTTCTTTCTTGCGCTCTCTCTCAGTGAGTGGGTCCAAAGCATGCGTGTGTGTGCGCGTTGTGTGAGCTGAACTGAACCAAGCAGCTGGAAAGCTGCCTAGTTTACATTGCATTTTGTTTAGCTTTTTTGAAACTGTGCAGAGGAATGGATAATAATAAACGCTCAACAGTCATCTCAACCCAAGTCCGCTGAGTTCTTGAGGAACTCAGGTGTCATGCGGACACGGATTCCAGTGCTCTGGTCCAGGTTCTCAAGTCACTAGTGCAGATGCAGGCCCGACAGCATTAAGCCTAGTTCACACTACATGACTTTAAGCCCGATTTGCAAGTCGCTGAGCTGGCTGACAAAAGACCTTTGATCAGAGGCAACTCGGTGAGCAATCAGCGCTCGCCAAATGGCAGTCGATCGTTATGTGTGAACTACTCAACGATGCATCGCTGAGGCTCACCGACCAATCTCTGAGGCATCAGCAATGGCAAACATATTTGGCATGCTAAATATCTGGAGCTGTCGGGCGACTCCACATCCCGTGTTGTCACTGGCAGTGATTCTGGCAACGAACTACAGCCAATGAGATAGCAAGGCATGGGGTGAGGTCACAGTGAGCAAGGGAAACCCAGGAAACCTATGGCAGAAGCATAAAGGGGAGAAGCTTTACAAACATTTTTGCTCACTTCCAACTCTCTCTGTAGCACACACAATCCCTGCCCCGATGCATGTGCTAATCCATTCTTTCACCCACTTTCAGCACAAATCATCGTGTAAACAACTCGCACCACTTGTTTCTGTCCTACATCCATCTGCAAACAAACAACTCCTGTTTCTCACGTGGTTTTCAAGTCATATATCCGTGTCACTTCTCGCATGTGTATTCATGAAAAAATGTAGTTTGGACACCAGATATAGTCATCGGTGACAGAGTGTAAACAATAAAACAATAAAATTTTCCCTCATCCAGTTTTTCCCCAACCGACTCCAAATGAAAATTATGTAATCAACAGAAACTTACTAAAATTAAAACTAAAAATCTGTCTTTCCCTGATTGACAGAATTGTGGATTTAAAATCTGATGATGACTGAGCATGTTTCAAAAATGCTTGGGTGAAAACTCACTTAGTTTGTAGTCTGAATGATCACTCAATGTTTTTTTCCCCTCACCACAATAAAATAAAACTTATGCCCAAGATATGGAAACACAGAGCTCTTCTTCAGAACGCTTCTTCGCATTTATTCGTTTTATAATTTGGTCAAATCTGGTGTGGTTTATGCGACACTGCCCCCTAGAGGACAGGCTCACATTACACGCTAGTATGAAGACTTTACGCTATGTGAGTGTTTGCGCATGAGGTCCTGATGTGCTTGCAGAGGAGCGCTTGCAGAAATACAAATCAGCCCTAGCCCATCTGGTGCTATCCCACAAAAGTACCACTATATGACCACCACACTGACCGTGTAGTTAAAGTAAAGTTAAAGACTGAATCTCATGTGTGTTGATTTCCCTTTATCAGTGGCAATTTCCTAGCACTGCTACTGGATGAATATATTCGGTTGCACATCATTCTCAACCAAGAAGAGACAATGATGTATTTAAATAAGATTAACTAAGCCAAGTCAACTCTCATGGTGCCATGTTACAAAGAACACAGTAAATTATAAAACAAAGAAAATTACAAATTTGTAATGTCACTCGTGTTATAAAAGCAGTAAGTGACTACAGCTCAGATGTTACTTACAACTTTTATCAGAGAAACAGCACCACAGCTCTGTTTATGACACCTGAACGCTGCAATTCCATATTTGTCTAAAATCTATTCATGTATACCAACTGTACACCTGTACCACATGATAGATCAGTGTTGTTCAAATCTGGCCCTCAAGGTCCACTGTCCTGCAGAGTTTAGCTCCAATCAAACACACCTGAACAAGCTAACCAAGGTCTTCAGGATTACTAGAAAATTGCAGGCAGGTAAGTTTGGAGGTTGCATCTAAACTCTGCAGATTTGAATACTGTTTTTATTATTTGTTATGCTTATATTACATCTGTTCATTACGCAAAATGCATGAATAAAGTGGTCTTTTCCCCAGATATCTACTAGCCCTAGCTCTGTAACCAGTGGAACTTTAAACTCAGAATTTTTACAGTAGAATGCTACTATAGAGAACTATAATTATAAGTCTAATACCTGAAATGTTCTGCATGCACACTATACTTACCTAGGTACCCCCTAATAAATTATGACTGAGACTCAAACCCTTCCCATTATAAATTGACCGTAAAAGTGGAACTGTGAGTAATCTTGGGCATTTCATTTGGACTTAAGTTTTAAATTTAATGAACAAGACTGTGCAAAATGTTTTTATTGTACATGTGCATATACCTTGTAATGTGATCTAGAGATCAGTTTTTGTTCCCAGGATCTAGGACCATCTTGAGCTGAAATATTGAGGTTTCTGTACACAGCTGTATAACCAAAATTTGTTGTGTGCCATGACACAAAGATGGCTGCCATAGTTAAACCAAGTAAAATATATATATTTTTAATGGTGGTTTTGCAATGCCGATAATAAATTAGAAATAAATAAAACAAGGGTCAAGCAACCAACTTTACAATTATTGGATCACTTGAGATGGAATGACCCATCTAATATGAGAGTAGCTTTACCCATGTTCCAGCACATAAGCAGTGTCATGAGAGCAGAGCGTAACACCTGGACCCAGGCACGGCGGCTTTTCTCCACTCTGCTCATGGGAGATGAGAGGACCGTGCGTAGTGCTTGAAGTGTCCCAGGCACCAGTGTCTCTGTGCCCACTCCTCCATATTCACTCGCCAACTCCCGCAGCACCCCAAGTAACAGACAGAGCACTGTAGGCAACACTGAGACACTGCCTGGAGTACAAAAAACAGACCCGAGTAATACATGTTCAGAAGTACAGTATGTTGAAAAAACAATATTCTTAGATGTACCATGATTCTCTCTTTAAATGATTCTGCACCGATTTCCATAATTATATTCTCATCTTAAATATACTTATATTTTCATTGAAAAGCCACATATCAGTTTAAACATAATATGAAATAAGTCATAATCAAAACATAATAAAAATATAAACATTTTGTAAAAATATAAAAATATTTTTTTTGACTAAAATATTTTTTTTCAACAAGTATGAACAACTGGTTGGTGAAATGTAAAGGTGTAGGTTAGTGTGTGCACTATGCATACGTTAGCTAAACGTTATTAGCTAAACTAGCTAACAGATATGAAGACAAACTCAGAACTCCACTTTTAAAGTCTGGGTACATTTTGGATTTTGGAGTTAGAAAGACAAAATGCCTGCTGTACACGAGCTGTGTTATATCAACAATTCCTCATGTACAGAACTGAGATGCATTGAGATCATTTTATAACTGCACAATAGTACACTGAATCAAAATTGCACTGAATTGTAGGGGGTCTGAAGAGTCCCACCTCTAAGAAATAGGGAGGCAAATTTTCACTGTGCTCTGCTTGTTAATAGAAAACATTGGTTGCACTCTGCTTAATGAACTCAATTCTAAACTCAACTAAACCATTAGATACAATATACCTACAATATATCTTCCCAAAATCATATCTAAAATAAATATATTTTCAACCAATCATTTACTCTGCAAATGATCTGGATAAAGAGGCCAATACTGCATCTCTAAAAAAAAACAAAAAACAAATTAATATTGCTTTAAAGCATTAGCCACATTTTATCCTTCTAACTTACCCTCAGGAGAGCAGATGGAGGGCAATTCGGAGAGGATCCCTAAAGCTGAGGTGATCAGAGTGCAGTCGCTGTCACTTAGGGAGGAGACTATACCTCCCTGTCCACTGGGACTGCCTGCTAGTCTAGGACTGAGCTGTGGAAGTTTCCGGAGTAGTGTGCAAAGACACAGCTGCAGAGCTCCAAACACCAAAGACTTTCCCGGAACCAGGCCGCCAGTGTCCCGTCCCTCACCAAACTCCGGCACGGTTTCCTTCTCAGCTGCACCATCATCCACTGAGCACAAATGGTGTAAAGTGAGTCACATTAACAGCAAAACTATTTTTATTCAGTTTCTTTTAAGATGCAACAGCATGTGATCATCAGAACAACAAAGACCAACAAGAAAGTCCTAGCAGGCAGAGTGATAAAATAGAGTTTTACTACAAAAATCCTAGCATATGTCGGTGGACAAGGCAAAACTTGCATACGGAAGAGGGCAGACTGAGAGAGTTGATGCTGATGCTGCCCTGTGGTCGGCATAAGCAGCAGTTTGAAAAGATGCAGTTGGCTAGCTTTACATGTCTTGAAGGTATTAGCACGTATTAGCTTACACCCTCCCACAAATGGGCATGTGACCAGGCTGGGGAGAAAGCAAATGCATCTTTCATATCCCATGAATTGGGTTTTCTGCCAGGCAAATTGTGGTCTGAAGTTGGCATCTCAGCATTTTGCAGCAGAACATCCCAATATCTACTATGCATTTGCTAAGAGTTACTACATTATATATAAATATAAATTAATATACTGGTAGTGTGAGTATAGTGATCAAATGTTCAAATGAAGAGTCGAGCCAGTTGCCATCCGTCTATTTATTCAGTCAAAAGAAAACACACTATTAAATTATGATTTTATATTTTTAAAACATTTATTTCCTTGATTCCCTGAAATGTAACATGCTCTGTTTTAAAACTCTTGTAGCATGTTTCAAATAATATGGTGACTAAATACCATACCTGTCCTCTGCAGAAGCATCCAACTGTCTGGCTGTGACAGACAGGAGTGAGTGTCCAATGCTAGGTAAGGGCATGCCGCTTATCTGAGTGCATAAATGACCTGCACATGCTCCTCTTCCTCAGTTGATATTCGCTTCTCGTGACCTCTAGCTTATTTTGTACGCACAGCTCGCTGGTTCACTGACTTGCACTTTTTGTCTGCAGGAGGACATATCCCTCAGATCAGCCTCCGTCAGACATGTCTGTTTTGCTAGCCAGGTTAGCCGTGTCATTCGCTGCAAGCCACCCACACTCGCACTGCTCATTACGTTGCCTGCTTCTTCTTAAGAAACTGCTACTCGCCTTAAAGACTCGACTGAGCTCTGTGCTTCGCTGCCATGGTGCATACTAAACTGGTTCCGGCTTCCGCCAGAGATAAACAGTCGTGTGCCTGCCCGTCTGAATGCGGTGCTCTCATCGCAGCTAGGGATTCTCATCCCTTCTGCGTGTTGTGCAAGGGCCTCAAGCACGCGGAAGAAGCCATTGATTTCCCTGAGAACTGTAGCCACTGCCTAGTGCTTCCCAAAAAGCTCCGGCACCAAAGGCTCAAATTGGCCATGATCT
This sequence comes from Ictalurus furcatus, assembly GCF_023375685.1. Lineage (NCBI taxonomy): Eukaryota > Metazoa > Chordata > Actinopteri > Siluriformes > Ictaluridae > Ictalurus > Ictalurus furcatus. The sequence goes on along the minus strand of NC_071263.1, from coordinate 7,324,330 downwards.
AGAGGGTTGATTTTGGACTGTCTGACTCTGATTGGGGAAATAGCGTTGATGGTGTGCTCCCATTGACCTCTCGCGGCGCGGTCTCTCTAATTGGGCCAAACAAAGCGACCCGTCTCTCCTCGAGGGCATCTTACCAGTCCCTCACCCTCGCTCTGGAATGAGATAGACACCATTAATGACACCGTCCTCTGTAATGCACACCAAGCCATCCAGGCGAGAAGGTTTTCCATGGCCCTCTCAGTAGTAGGCGAGCATGCACTCTGGCTTAACCTATCAGGTCTCCCTTTCAGTGAGAAGGGGCCTATTGCAGGAGTGATGGTAGAGCCTGGTTGGGCCATTTTTGTCGCTTTAATGCCACAATGCTACGATGACAAAAAGAAGGAGGGCAAGGCTCTCAAGCTGTGCCTTCAGAGGAAATTCGTGCCGTGCCAGGCCTCCCCTGTATGGCCACTTAATCCCCCTGAGGGAAGCCATTTCAAGAATGCTGGCAGACCAAAACCTCGTAACAAGCCAGCAGGGTAATCCCCCTTCTTCCAAGGCTTGGGGAAGAACATCCACGCGGCCAAAAAACCCCCTTTCCCCGCTGGTACCCCCAGGGGTATTACCCCCATTATTTCCTGGTTCCAAAAAAGGATGCCTCATTTCGTCCTATTTTGGATCTCAGAGTATTGAACAAACATATGAGGAAATATGCTTTCAGAATGCTGACACAGCACTCTTTCTTGTTTAATTCATTAGAATGACTGGTTCACATCAGTCGATCTGAAATGCTTTTCCACATAAGCATTTATCCCCTGCACAGGAAATTCCTTCGTTTTGCCTACCAAGGCATATATTACGAATTCACAGTTCTTCCTTTTGGTCTCTCATGGAGTCCGAGAGGGTTTTTTTTGTGTGCAAAGGCGGGTTTAGCCCCGCTGAGAATGACGGGTCTCAGGATCCTAACTTATATAGACTATTGGCTTATCACAGTCAATTCCAGAGAGAAGGTAGTGAAAGACACTCATCGTGTGCTCGCGAACATCACATCATTCAGTTTCAAAGTGAATGTGAGCAAAAGCAATTTCACTCCTGCACAGATTATTATATTCTTGGGTCTGGAGCTGAATTCAATAACCATGCATATGCATCTATCGCGAGAGCACATGCTCTTCCTAATGAATTGCCTACCGGTTCAAGGAGGAAGCGAAGGTACAATATTGCACATGGCTCAGACTACAGGGCCTTATGGCATTAGCCATTCAGGTTTTGTCTCTTGGCCTTCTGAGAATGAGGGCATTCATGAAGTGGGTTTTATCACTCCACCTCAGCCTTTTACGCAACTTTGGCCGGGCAATCCCGGTGACGCACTCGTGCTCAGCAGCCCTGCGTCACTGGAGGAACCTGGGGTTTTATACTCATGGCACTACCCTTTGGGCAGTCATGTTGCAAAAAGTGGTGATGACACATGCATCCTCAACGGGGTGGGGAGCCATCCAGGAGCACAGAACAGTGAATGGTGTGTAGGCAAATGGACTCCGCTCAGCCCACATAAACTATTTGGAGCTCATAACACTATGGAAGGCTCTGAAGCATTTCCTGGACTGCCTCCAGGGGCATCATGTGCTGGTACGCTGTGACAATACCACGGCTGTAGCACACATCAATCGCCAAGAAGGGATACACTCCCCCAAGCTTCATGCTCAAGCTCACAGACTTTTAATGTGGAGCAGACAGCACCTTCTGTTAATACATGCGCCATGTCCCAGGCATCTTGAACAGGGGCGCAGAGTGGGAACCTACTCTATGGAGACTGGCACCTCCACCCGCAAGTAGTGGACTTATTGTGGGAGAGATTCTGTTGTGCTGCCATAGATCTCTTAACCTCATGCGAATACCCATTGTCCTATGTTCTTCTCGTTAAGGGACAGGGACACACCCTTCAGCGTGGATGCACTGGCCCATCTGTGGCCCAATTTGCTGCTCTATGCATTCCCTCCCCTTTGCTTAACAGCCCCCACCATAGCCTGGGTGAGAGTTCAGAACCTGACCCTCATTCTGGTGGCACCCAGGTGGCCCAAGGCGCCGTGGCTGGTGGAGATAATTCCTCTCTTGTATGCCCAGCCTTGGCCCCTCCTATGACACACAGACCTCTTGTCTCAGGCGAATGGAGAAATCTATCACCTTCGTCCAGAGAGGGTGGCCCTCTGGGCTTCCCCTGTGAGAGGGCAAATCTGAATGCAATGGGACACCCTCCACATGTGGTCACCAGCATACAGACTGTTAGGGCTTCCTCCACATGTTCCCTATATGTCTGTAAGTGGGCTCCTCGTAGCCTTCCTCCCTTAAGTCCTCTTCGCATTCTTTAAGCTTGGGCTGTCAGGCTTCGTTTACTCATGTCACCAGCATGTCCTTCATGTTCTTTCTGTGTACCACTATCACCTTTGTGCATGGTGTAACCAGGCATGTCATTATGGGATGAGTCAAGCACTACCTATTTAGGTGACCATCCCCTGGCTTACAGGGCCTCACTGTGAGTGTGTTGGGCAACCGGGGAGTTGTCCATTTCTCCCATAGATGGATCTCGAACATGAGATGAAAGAACAATAGGTTACTCTCCGTAACCCCGGTTCTCTGAAACATTGATTGGAGAGATCCACTAAGCTTGCCCCGCTTGCCGCATGAGAAATGAATTTTCTCACTGAGGAAGAGGAGTGTGTGCAGGTAATTTATGCTCTCAGGTAAGGGGCATGCCCTTACCTGGCATTGGCCATGCACTCCTGTCTGTCACAGCCAAACTTGTTGAAATTGGATGCTTCTGCAGAGGTCATGGATACCCTTCCCATAGGTAGATCTCTCTACTCAATGTTTCAGAGAACCGGGGTTACAGACAGTGACCCATTGTTAGAGTTGTAGCATAATTAAATGTATTTTAGACACATACAAAGACTTAGATGCAAAGCAGATAATTTAATTTAAAGCATTAATATTTCTCAGCTCCTGTGTGTGTGTGTGTGCGCGCATGCAAAAGGCTTACCCTCAGTGCTGTGGCGTTTCTCTTTTACATGCTCCTGAGTGGCACACACCACTTGCTGCACCAATTCCAACACGGCCAGCTGGATCTTTGGAGACTCTCGGGTCACAATCATCCTGTGCAGCACACTGAGGAGCTCCACACTCAGTGCCTACACACACAACACACATACATTCAGGCACACATGGACAATATGATCCAGAGTCCATTAGAAAACATCAAGCTTTTATTCCAGTTAAAATTTGTATATACTTCTAAAGTTAGCAGACATACAGTGAGGGAAAAAAGTATTTGATACCCTGCTGATTTGGTACGTTTGCCCACTGACAAAGAAATGATCATTCTATAGTTTTAATGGTAGATTTATTTGAACAGTGAGAGACAGAATAACAACAAAAAAAATCCAGAAAAACACATGTCAAAAATGTTATAAATTGATTTGCATTTTAATGAGGGAAATATGTATTTGATCCCTCTGCAAAACATGACTTAGTACTTGGTGGCAAAACCCTTGTTGGCAATCACAGAGGTCAGACGTTTCTTGTAGTTGGCCACCAGGTTTGCACACATCTCAGGAGGGATTTTGTCCCACTCCTCTTTGCAGATCTTCTCCAAGTCATTAAGGTTTTGAGGCTGACGTTTGGCAACTCGAACCTTCAGCTCCCTCCACAGATTTTCTATGGGATTAAGGTCTGGAGACTGGCTAGGCCACTTAATGTGCTTCTTCTTGAGCCACTCCTTTGTTGCCTTGGCTGTGTGTTTTGGGTCATTGTCATGCTGGAATACCCATCCACGACCCATTTTCAATGCCCTGGCTGAGGGAAGGAGGTTCTCACCCAAGATTTGACGGTACATGGCCCCGTCCATCGTCCCTCTGATGCGGTGAAGTTGTCCTGTCCCCTTAGCAGAAAAACACCCCCAAGGCATAATGTTTCCACCTCCATGTTTGACGGTGGGGATGGTGTTCTTGGGGTCATAGGCAGCATTCCTCCTCCTCCAAACACGGCGAGTTGATGCCAAAGAGCTCCATTTTGGTCTCATCTGACCACAACACTTTCACCCAGTTGTCCTCTGAATCATTCAGATGTTCATTGGCAAACTTCAGATGGGCATGTATATGTGCTTTCTTGAGCAGGGGGACCTTGCGGGCGCTGCAGGATTTCAGTCCTTCACGGCGTAGTGTGTTACCAATTGTTTTCTTGGTGAATATGGTCCCAGCTGCCTTGAGATCATTGACAAGATCCTTCCGTGTAGTTCTGGGCTGATTCCTCACTGTTCTCATGATCATTGCAACTCCACGAGGTGAGATCTTGCATGGAGCCCGAGGCCGAGGGAGATTGACAGTGCTTTTGTGTTTCTTCCATTTGCGAATAATCGCACCAACTGTTGTCACCTTCTCACCAAGCTGCTTGGCAATGGTCTTGTAGCCCATTCCAGACTTGTGTAGGTCTACAATCTTGTCCCTGACATCCTTGGAGAGCTCTTTGGTCTTGGCCATGGTGGAGAGTTTGGAATCTGATTGATTGATTGCTTCTGTGGACAGGTGTCTTTTATACAGGTAACAAGCTGAGATTAGGAGCACTCCCTTTAAGAGTGTGCTCCTAATCTCAGCTCGTTACCTGTATAAAAGACAACTGGGAGCCAGAAATCTTTCTGATTGACAGGGGGTCAAATACTTATTTCCCTCATTAAAATGCAAATCAATTTATAACATTTTTGACATGCGTTTTTCTGGATTTTCTTGTTGTTATTCTGTCTCTCACTGTTCAAATAAATCTACCATTAAAGTTATAGACTGATCATTTCTTTGTCAGTGGGCAAACGTACAAAATCAGCAGGGGATCAAATACTTTTTTCCCCTCACTGTAACATAATTCAGAGGTCCGGCCTGAGTCAATTTAAAAAGCTACTCCTACCTTACAATCTGTGTTTCTATTGCCTACTGTAACCAAGTACACATACTATAAATTTATCCTTTTTTCAAGGATACCAACAATAACTAAAAGGCTAAAATGAGCTTTGTGAATGAGCTTTGATGTTGGTTTGAACAAGCCCAGTAAACCAGGGTTGCCAATTCTCACGCATTTGGCATGAGACACGTGCTTTCAGGTTCTGTCTTACGCTGCCCAAGTACATCTCATGCCAAATTAAATAACAAGCCAACATAAAAATACAACACAGCCACAAATCTCTTCACATGATTCTTTTTCTGTCAGTATCAAGAAGGTGTGGGGTTTAATTAGGCCAATGAAGCCCCGCAACTTCTTGATTGGACCAGTCTGAAGCGGCTGGGTCCTGTACCAATCACATATCCTCTCGTGCTGTGTAAGGTCACTGTATATAAGCCGCTAACCGCTGCCTGCGCCACAATCCACGGAGACAGAGGCATTGTTGTTAAACACAAGTGTTTGTGCAAACAAATCATTCAGTTTACATGTCTAAAATAGCTATTATTCATTCATCCTTTACCAGAAATGTAGCCTGCGTCAGCCAGATTTATTGAGATTTACAGATGAGTATTCTACAGTATTTTAAGAAGAGAGAGGGTAAAGACCAAGCGAGAGAAGACAGCGACGATATTTTAAAGTCCCCCATGATGTGCCTTGAAACACAGCGTTAATTGATGTGTGGACGTAATTTCCACTGAAACAGGAAGACAGGGCGGGACATATCAAGTGGCCCCGCCCCTTTTTAAATAGCCATGGCTGCGTCCGAAATCGCATACTACCGTACAGTAGGTGAGAAATACCCAGATGGCGTACTGCTTCTGGGAGCTTTTGCAGTGTGCAACCGATGGACACTACACCAGTCATAAATGCCATAATGCAATGGGACTGCTGCGGAAGAGCTCAGAAAAAGAAAATCGTCTGCTCTTTTTAAGTATTAAACCTTGGTTAATCAGGACTTGTTTAACAATACCTGAATAAATTGTTAACTTGTGAAGGTTTAAACAAGAAAACAGTTGTCACAGTGTTTTAAACCTTTTTTGTGATCTCCATCATGCCTTAAGGGGCGGTCACACTAGGCTTTAGCGCTCCAGTGACTTCCATTCAAAGGCATCCAAAAACAGCAGACCGGAAACGCAAGCTCATGCATAGCATTTTCATATTACACTGGGTGATGAAAGTTCAAATTTGGTGATCGCGATGTCACTGTATGACCTTTTAGTAAAAAAAAAAAGAAAAGAAATGTAAAAATTTAAGCCCTATTTTAGTGGTATGGCGCTATCCTGTACTTTACAACACAGCTTTGAAAGATTATAAAACCAGTTGGTTGGTTTTGTCTGGTTTGCAGTGTCGTTGAAAACAGGAACAAATGGTATATTTAACAGATGGAAACATAAAATAACTTTTTAATTGCTTCAAATATTATATATCCAACTTGTGTGAAGCGGCGAAAGTTTTGTTTCATATCCTGTTCCTGCCCATATTTGCAGCAGCGTCCGACAAAAATACGCATGCTTAAAGCCTAGTGTGACCGCCCCATTAGCTGGCCAAGTTAATGGCAACGAATTTACCTCGGCCTGTTAACACTGCCCACATTAATAAATTGCTAATTCAGTTAACTTTCCTGATATGCATTTTGCCATTAGTGCAGTTGCTTTAATCTGTGGTCCCTTTAAGATTTTGTGTTTATGATTACGTCGAAGGTCACATGGCAATGCCAACATGGCGGATGTAGTATGTCTGGGATTGTCTTCATACTACACACACATACTGATTACTAAGTACTATTTCAAAGGCCTTGCAGTTGGTACTGCATCAAATGCAGTACGTACTGTAACAATAGCTTTTAGCTTACCTCACAGCCCGGGCTAAGCTGTCCTTTTTTTCTCTTCTTTTTCTTCCTTTATTATATTTAACTCGATAACATGTTCAAATACAAAGCAAAAAGAAGTCAACTGGTTTTTTTTTTTTTTAAACAGTTCAGAGAATGTGAAATAAGCCACAACTAACTTCTGCTTCATCATTCTTACGGTGTCCCCAAGGAAGATTTCAGAAGCTGCTCTCAGCAGTCTTTATCACTTAACAGAATTATTGCTTATCACGGCAATGTCCGAACACAATATAGTCCTTCCTTTGGGTCTATTGAGAGTTTTGGCTTAGAGTTGGATAACTAATGTATTAAGGCAAGTTTTCTTTCTCTAAGTGTTTTTTCCTAATTTTGGGGGCGCAGCTCTGTTTTTCACGTTGTGGTGGACTTAACGTATGAAGAGAGTGCAGGCTCCATCATAGCCACTGCAAAAGAGCCAGAGAGCTCCAGGAGAAAAGGCCGTCCTCCTCACCGTGTGCATGTGCTGCGTGGATCTCTGCAAAGGATTCACACGGCCTCTGCATTTCTTGCTTGGGTGCTAAACATGCCCATACCGCACTGTCTAACCCTGATGGTTGCCCCCACTGTGCTTTTTTCTTGACTAAAACCCAGGAAAGAAGACTCAGAGTGGCGGTTGTGGAAAAGAAGGACCCATGCCTCTCTTCTCAACTAACGTATTAAGGTGAGTATTAAGGCAAGAGGAACCCATGAAGTGTCACACATGGGGAGAGATGATGGACAATGTGTCACATATCCTTCCCCCATGTTTGAAGCGGGAGACGAAGACAATGAGGATGATGAGGTCTTGTTAACCATCCTTGAGGACAAGAAGGAAGATGACGAGGACGCTATCCATCTCCGCCCTCCCCCGTGCAGACGGACATGGACCTGGTCTACGGCAGTATTGCAGGGCTGCGGCAAGATTGTCTATTGACTGGCCATCTCAGCCGGTAGGAAAAGGGGCTGAAAGGGATTTATATGACGGGAAATGGCTCCCATCATGTCTCCCATCAGCGAGACAGCTTATTCCAGCCGTCCCAGCCTGCGTGGCCGAGATGAAGAGGTTTTGGGACAAGCCATTTTCTCATCGGGTGCCCCTCAAGGGTTTCTCGAGGCTTGACATTCAGGGAATGGAGGACTTTGTGATGGTGGTCCCTCCCCCCTTTAGAAACATCTATTGCAAACCACTTGCACCCGAGTTGTAAAGCAGCATTCTCTTCAGCCGGAGCCTCGCTGGTGGGGAAAACAGAACACCCTGCTGCCTCTGTTTTCCAGAAAATGTATAAATCGTCGGCTTTGGCAGTTTGAGCATTGAATGCAAGACTGAGCTTTTGGAGGAAATGGGTTGTTAGCAGTGCAACCTGCGGAAGAAGGAGGGAGAGGCATTCGAGGCTTGTCTCCCCAGAAAACCGTTGGCTTGGACTCATCATCCAAGCCGGCCAATTTTCAGGCCCACTGGGAAAGGAGGACAGCGTGACTATCTGCCTCTTCACACCCCTCCAACACAGCAATCAGGAAATACAGCCCCGTAGCTGGAGTCGGTTTCGTTAGGCCGAAACAGTATTTTGCAGCCTCAGCTGTGAAACACCGGTCGGCAAACCCTCAGGGCAGCAAAAAGTGGAGGGCAACCTGAGACACCGCCTTGGCTCTGTCTCAACCCTTTGGAGCAACGCTCCTCTCCCCCCACAGCAAAAAGGAGAAGGGTGCAAAATGTAAAAATAGTTCATGTGGACGATTCAGTGCCCAGTGTGCACAGGAGAGTGGCCCATGTCTTCTCCCCCTCCACCTTCGTGGCTTGTTCTGAGAGGGGGGACAACAAAAGTGCACAAACATTCCAATAAAAATAAAGAGTTCTCTGACGCATCCAGGCCGAGGCTGCAGAGAGTTGTGGGAAAAGAAAAAAGAAATACACACAAAAAAAAAAACTACAATGAATATGACTACTTGGCTGGAGCTGAAGTCCCTTCCTTCGCCACTAGAAGACCACTAGTGAGCAAATACAGGAAGGACTCACTCAATGCTTAGATGGAGAACTGGCAAACATGCGCAGTCCATCCCTGGGTTGTAACCACAATAATAAGGGGGATACAGGCTTCAGTTTGCTGTAAAACCCCCTGTTTTCAATGGAGTGGTAATGTCAGCGGCCCAAGGGGAGTCAGCTCAGGTTTTGGAGGAAGAAATATCCTCTTTGCTCATGAAAGGAGTGATGAGAGTAATCCAGAATGAGGAAAGCCATCAGGGATTTTATTCCTGGTATTTTGTGATTCCCAAAGAGGGGGGGGGGTGGGGTGGTCTCCGTCCCATCCTGGATGTACAGGTCCCACAACAAACACCTCAGAAAATACAGGTTCAAAATGCTCACACTCAGAACACTGTCTCACTCTATTTGTCAAGGAGACTGGTTCACGTCAGTAGATCTCCAAGACGCATACTTTCACATAGATATTTTTCCTGCTCACTGGAAATATCTCAGATTTGCATATCAGGACATGGCCTACAAGTATGTGAAGATTCCCTTCGGCCTTTTGCTAGCGCCGAGGATATTCAGCAAATGTTTAGAGGGAGCTCTAACCCTGTTAAGGAATGAGGGGATCAGAGTCTCATCTTATCTACGATCTACTCAATGATCTGCTCGTCTGCCTGCCATATCAGCGGCAAGCGGAGAGAGATACGAACATGCTGGTGACACATTTGGTGAGATTGGGTTTCAACATAAACCAAATGAAGAGCTGTCTGATTCCTTTGAAGGAAATAGTTTACTTGGGTTTCAGGTGTTTTGTGCTTTTCTCTCAGAGGAGCACATTGAAACATTTCACAGTTGCATCGCCCTATTTCAACGAGGGAGATCAGTCTTGGTCCCGATGGGTCTTCGGCTACTAGGTTTAATAGCCTCAATGGTGGCAGTAGTTCCCTAGGATTACTGAGAAGGAGGGAATTTCAGCACTGGGTGGCATCGCAGAGCATTTTCCCAAGAGCCGTCTCAGCTGCAGAGTGCTCGTCTTGCCAGAATGCATGAAGGCTCACTGTCATTGGAGAGCCCTGTCTTTTCTCAGAACAGGATGCCTACCGGGTGCTATTTTAGTGAGGAAAGTGGTGACGACAGATGCATCTCTCTCTCACACGCTGGGGAATGGCAGTGTTCAAAGGCAGAGCAGTGAGAGGGGTTCACTGAGGAAGAAGCACATCAATTGGTTGGTGCTATTAACAGTGTTTTTAGCTCTGAAACATTTTGTGCACATTCTCAAAATTCATCATGTATTGGTCTGGATCCAATACAACAGTGATAGCCTATATAAATTGGCAGGGTGTAGTATGCTCTCTCCAGCTGCACAGGTTGGAGAAGGAGCTGACCTTATGGAGCAGCACAAACCTCCTGTCATTGCGCGCGATGCACATTCTACACGCGGACTTGCTGTCCTCTATATATGGAATGAAAGATTCACTCTCAGGTGGTTCTCCTGGTGTGGCAGAGATTCGGGCAGGCTGCCGCAGATCTCTTCGCATCGCACGAAAACATGCAATGTCCTCTCTTCTTTTCTCTGGCGAGCAACGATGCACCACTGGGTGTGGATGCGCTGGCCCATGAATGGCTGGACGTATTACTGTACGCATTCCCTCCGCTGAGCCTAATCAGGCTGACACTGTGGAGAGTAAGGGAATGCCGCCATGTGATGATTCTGATCGCCCGTATTGGCTGGAGAGATTATGCGTGGCAGAGTTATCCAACTGTTCAACGACCAGCCCTGGCCATTACCGGTGCACAGGGTTGGCCTCTCACAAGCTCGGGGGGAAATATTCCACCCCTCTCCTCAGAAACTAGCTCTTTGGGCCTAGCCCATGAGATGTAGAATCTAAATGTAGCCGGTTTAACCCCGAATGTGACTAAGACAATTCAGAATGCGAGGGCTGCCTCGATGTGTTCTTTATGTAATCACAAGTGGGGCGTGTTCGAAAGATAGTGTGCAGATAAGAATGTAGTCCCATACTTATGTTCAGTTTTGGACGTGTTATGTTTTCTGCAAAATCTCCTGGATAAGGACAAAGCCTTTTCTATGGTGAATATTTATTTGGCTACTATCTTGGCATGTCATATCGGACTTGAGTCGGGTTTTATAGGCCAGCATCCTCTTATCTGCCGATTTATGAGAGGAGCACGACGGTTACACCCAGTATGTAAACCACTGGTCCCACCTTGTGATCTGTCCGTGGTCCTGGAGCTGCTCTCAAAGCCCCCTTAGGAACCCATTGGTAGCATTAATGTAAAGCTGCTCTCCTTAAAGATAGCTTTGTTACTTGCTCTCACAACAACACAAAGGGTGACCAAACTGCATGCGTTATCAGTAAACTCCTCGTGTATGCTGGTCGCCCCGGGTGGTCAAAAGGTAACACTTAGTACTAACCTGCCATTTGTGCCTAAAGTAAATGATTCGCATGACTCGAGTTGAGTAGTGGATCTGCGGGATTTTCATCTGCCGCCTTTTTTTTATCAACAGAGGACGAGCAGCTACACTGCTTGTGCCCGGTTCGTGCTCTGCATATGCATGTACAGACAACCAGAGCACTTCGGGTGGGCCATCAGCTTTTTGTCTCCTGGACTGATTCTTACAAGGGGAAACCCATCTCACATCAACATCTTTCCCACTGGGTGGTGGAGGAGAGTTTGTTGTGCACGAATCTGTAGGTCTACGAGCTCACTCCACCAGGGGTGTGGCTACGTCTTGGGGATTTAATACGTCACTATTTACGGGGATTTCCATACAGGAAATATGTCCTGTGGCTAGCTGGTCATCCCCGCACATGTTTTCGAGATTTTATAAACTGGATGTGACAGAGCCCTCTCTGGCTCACCCGGTCCTGGGAGCGAGCAGAGATAAAGTGCACTAAGCACTCATGTGTTGGATTTTCGTTGTAAGGGTGTCATACCCATCATTTAGTCTGCTTCGACAGCATATCTGCAATATGGGAGTGGTCTATATCACATAGTGAGTTAGTGAATGAATGTTAGTAAAAGAACTTTAGGTTATTATCGTAACCCTGGTTCTGATAACATGAAGTGAGGTATTTCTAATCACTAAGTGTAAGGCAGTGGCGGCTTATATTCAGGGAGGAGGGACTCCCTGATTGCTGCAGCGATTGGTCTGCCATATCGGCAGACGTGGTGTTACTGGTACTTCCACAATTAGTCACGCCTGAGGCGTTCTTATAGTGAGATACCTCACTTCATTTTAGTTTTAATACCATACATATATTACCACTCGTGGAAAATATGCATATATGATGTAACAATTCTAAAAAACCTTGAGCTGTATTTCATTGAATTAGACCACTGCATGCTGGACTACCTGATCATTGCCCACTTTGGAACGGTGCCAAGGCACTTCAAGTAAAGCTTGCAGTGCGTGAAGACATGAGATGATGTTTTCCATTTGATTCTGAGAGTGAGGTGAGCACAGAAACTCCACACTGATGCCTACAAACACAGAAAATATCATTAATCAGTATTCAACAATTATAGTTAAAACTAAAATAATCCATTCACTCAGGACAGTTATCCATTATTGGTCAACATAAGTGACAACTTTCAATGTGACCAAAGTCTGGTATAGGTGGTGTAGGCATAAGTCTTGTATGAAACATGAAAAAGACCCCTTTGTATACATTTATATGTGAAATTTTCTTTCAGTGCCATTCCCTGACCAAGGATTAGGTAGAGACGTTCCACACTGATGTCCTCTTGGGACTTTGCGCTGTCCAGAGTGGAGGACTGGCCCATTGAGGTGGGGGTGACTGGTCTGGAGAGGTTGGCCGGCCCCTCATCAGCCATGATAAACTCACTGCTGTTGAGCCAGAGTGCTGTGGCATGGAGGATTGGAGCCCAGGTGCTGCAGTAATGCTGACGTGCCTGCTCCAGTGCTTCTGCTGTGTAGAACGAGCCACCTGAGACAAGAGGAAAGAGAAGTTATTTGACACAACCTCAGAAAACAATGCTGAACTACAATATTACAACTGTATAATACTATATATACACACACAACTATATAATATATACAACTACAATAACTATACTAGTTGAAAGCTTTAGGAGTTACGTTTATGAATATGATATGCTGCAAGCCGTCATATTTGCTTGTGTAGTTATAGGTATAGGTCGTGAGGTCTACAACTCCGCATTTTTAAAAAAAGGCATGGCACTAAATAATATAACAGAATAAAGTTACATAATTATTTAATTTGCTCAAACAATTATTAAAATTGCTCTCAGTATTTAGTAGTTTATCAGAACAATATAGAAACACAGCCATTATAGGAGCTACACTATTGTGTATTTAGTATCGCTTTTTGTATATTTGTATTTACTATCTTTTTGTACTTGAATGCTTCCCTTTCCCCTTACAATCATGTGTTAACTGTCTCGCATATTCAAGAGCTCTCTACAACACAATATCAGATTTTTGCATGGTATGTTCAATCTTTTAAACATCTTTTAACATATTTTTAGCAGGGTTTGAGGGTTCGAAGCCTGCCTCTGCCCTGTGTGCATTAAGTTTGCATGTTCTCCACATGCTTTGGGGGTTTCCTCTGGGTACACTAGTTTCCTCCCCCAGTCTACAGACATGCCTTGTAGGCTGATTGGAATTTCCAAATTATCAGTAGTGTGTGAATGTGTGTGCGATTGTGCCCTGTCCATAATGTCCCCTGCCTTGTGCCCGCAGTTTCCTGGGACAGGCTCCATGCTCTCTCGGAAAATGGATGGATGTTTTTAGTATGTTTCAAGGGGTGCAACAACAAACAGTTTGTTATTGTACACTGACATAGCAGAACTAATGATATATCTATTTCAGTAATTACCATGGTAGAACCCCTCCTAAAAAATATATTCAAACTGAATATTAGTTTTATCACTGTAACTTCTGTTTCTCAGTGTTTTCAGTCTCAGGTAACCCGCTTTCTCAGCTGTGACAAAGTCTGGTTCTGAAATAAACAAACAGTTTTTTTTTTTTACTTTTATCAAATTAACCTCCTTATTTATTTTTCTCCAAAGCTAGCTTCATCTCGCTAATATGTGATTTGCTGATGGTGACCTGTGGAGGGTAGCTGCTTGGCATAGTCTGGAGGCAGTGTGAGCAGTGCGTGGTCCTGCAGTGCCGCCAGCCACAGGCAGCTCAGTGTGCCCAGCTCACCCTGAACCAGTTTTAGCAGCCCTGCAGCTTCACCTTCATCAGCAGGGTGCTGCTGCTCTCTATGCCTGCTGCTTTCCACTGCCATGATATATACCTGCAATGACGTGCACAGAAAGAAAAGTACTCATTACTGGGACTCAATTTGTAAACAATACGAAGGGAAACAATTTAAAGATTCTACTGCTATGAAAGTCATTTCCATATCCTTGATCTCTAAGCAAAGTAAATTTGTAATTTACATAAAAACATTTTTAAGAAAAGACTCCTTAAAAAAATTCCTTAATCTTGAGAGCTTTCACCTTGTAATGCCTTACAAATTCTGGCATTATTGCATTCAGAGCAATCAGTATGCCACAATGAACTGTTGGCTCAAGGAACAAAATATGGGTGTGGAATTTAAACCTCCAAACCAGGCCAAAGGCTGATCTGAATTTATTTCAAATTAAGTGTAAAAATGCAACATCTTTAAACACATTAATCTGTTTTAAATGTCTGGGTTTATTTAATATCATGCAATATAAGAAAAAATTATGCTTGCTTACAGTTTGCAAGAACACTGCTATACAGAGCCCTACTGTAAATGAAATCTTGTTCTCAGTAGGCTTATTCTCTGTATAAATAAAAGGTATTAATGTCATTGCCAGATGAATATTAGGAGAATCCTGGAGTAAATCCATAGATCTTCAGATGTTCAGGATGGATTGTGAACTTAACTGGACAATGAATGCAGCATCTCACCTCTGCCCAGGCTTTGAGCACAGCCAGTGTCTCCATGGTTAAGGTGCTCTCGTTGTAGAGGGGATTAGGCACATCCCTCCCTGCCTGAACTTTAACTAGCGAAGACACCAATAGCTGGTAAACCCTCTTGAGGTCACGGAGATCGCTGACAACCCCGCTAGCCATCCATGCACTGCACACCTGCATGCCCATAACAATGAGAACCACCATGAGGCTAGTCCAGGATGAAAATAATGGATAATAAAGCAGATGCACAGAATAGGATATTTTAAAGCTGCATTTGAAGAACCAGACCTGACAGGCTTTGGCAGTGACATCAGGAGGAGTGTCTGCACAAAAGGCTGGCCTTAGAGCAGCTCCCACCTTCATACAAAACAAATAATTTATAATTTATATTACACACACACACACACACACACATACATACATATATATATATATATATATGTATATATATATATATATATATATATACATATATATATACATATATATATATATATATATATATATATATATATATATATATATATATATATATATATATATATATATATATATATATATTTCTCTACATTTGCAAAAAATAGCAAGAAATAAGATTTAAAAATCCTGCCACTGTTACAGAAGAACATAACCAATACAGATAATTATGCAATGCAGAAAATGCAAACAAGATGCAATCAAATTTTAATGTAATATATAGCCAAGTTCATTACTACAGTTTGTCATGATTAAGGAGTCTTGGCTAAAGAGTGTTAAAAAAAAAAAAAAAAAATTACTTTAATATAATATTAGAGAAGGCAATAATAAGCCAACATGCTACTTCAAACATACTTCCTGTATTAATTTCTAACCAACTAACAAAATTATGTATTAATAAATCCCATTCTTAATTTTTGAGGTCATAACTTGGTAACATTACTTGGTACATTTATTTTCTTCCAATGTTAATTATTGTCACCTGCCATGTAGATGCACTGTAGCTACCAATTTACTCAACACATGCAAAGAATCACTGAATCTTTTTGAGCTGTAGAGGAAAGGACTAACTGCAGAATTCTGCATATTTTAAAGCTTCTGTTTCAAAGCTTCTGTTAGAAGCTTTGAAACAGAAGCTTTAAAATATTTGCCATTAACTAAATCAAGAACTAATCATCCCTTGCACCAAATCAGAAAATATCTGGAACACAAACTTTCAAATCATTTAGTCTGTTGACATTTTTCTTTTTTACATCGGAAAGTAAGTCATCTGAATAACAGCTTTACGTTGGCCTGATACTGCTCCAGAACGACGTGGCCAGGGAACTCAGGTTCTGCGACACCGGCAAACTTGCGGATGATGAGCAGCAGCATGTGTAAGCCGGCCAGCCGGAGCTGTTTGCTATGATCTGTTGCTGCCATAAAGGCCATGCGCACCAGATCAGCCAAGTGGAGAACCAGGAAATCTACAAAACAAAGGATGCAAGAGACAGTAAAACCTTCTATAATGTAATTTCAAGTAATTTGTTGTAGCCTATAATTTTCTTAAAGAAAAAAGGCTGAGAGACACCAGAACATTGTAATGGAATAGCAAACAACACAGATTATAACAATAATCACAATCCTCATTCATCTCTTGTGAACGCTGACCTGTGGACTTATGTAAACACTGTTCTTGAGCCAGTGTCATGTCAAAGTGAGCCGGGTGTCCGTTCTCACACTGCACTATGATGTGGCACACACACTTGACAGCAAATACACGGCTGGACCAGCGCAAGTTGTTGAAGGGCCCACTGTATACACACTTGGCATGAAAGAATGATGCATCATCATAGCTGTCTGCATCCTCTTCCTGATTCAACTCCACAGGTGCAGCAATTACTGAGTCTAGTACATAGCAAGAAAATAGTCTTAGTTCCAATATCTGTAAAATGTATCTGTAAAAATACATTTGGAAAAGGTATTGTCAGTCCACTCTGTAATCTGTGTGTGTGTGTGTGTGTGTGTGTGTGTGTAGCGATAGACTGGCATCTAATCCAGTGTGTATTCATGCTTAACGCCCACTGTTCCGAAGGCTCCGGATCAACTGCAACCCATATCAGTATAAATTGGTTACTGAAGATGAATGAATGAATTTCTATTGTCCATATGACATAAACCCACCTGAACAGGCAGAAGAGAGTACATCCTTGCAGAGCTTGAGCCAGTGAGCCAGCTGGCTCTCAGCAACTGAGCTCATCATATGGACAAGTGTCTCTTCAATGTCTTGGCAGAGTTGGGCATCCCGCTCTTGATCCAACAGGCTAAACAAAGCTCCCTCCAGACCCACCTCCTTAATGGTCACATCTATGAGGCAAAACCACATAAAGCAGGCCCTTTTCCAGTGAGAATTAAAAATTTTACAATATAATATTTAAAGCAGGGTTTCTCAGACCAGGGAACTATTTAACTGTAAAATGAATTTTCAGGGACCCCTTCACTACAGTTTTATGAACACAATCAAACTACGCAAATTTTATGCTCACTATCTAAATGTGTACAATAATATTTTGGTTATTTATTTGAGCATTTTATCTTTTCATTGACAGGAATCTAGTTGTGTGTGTATTAAACAAAGCACATTTGAGTGTGTGGTGCACAGACCACAGTTTAAGTGTGTTCTTGTGCACAACACATATTGCAATTCTGCTGTGTATGAGACTGTGTACAAGTTACAAATCAGTCAGTCAGTCAGTGTGTTTACATGGACAACAATAATCCGATATTAACCCGATTAAGACAATACTCTGATTAAGAAACTACCATGTAAACAGCAATTTTTAATTACCCTAATCCTATTAAGGTCATACTTGAAGTAAACACAAATTGAATTAAGACGTGTGGAGTATTCCTGTTTTAGTTTAGCATTATCGACGTGTATTACAGACATGTAAACACCTTAATCACATTATTAACGTCGTGTGAGCTTTTTCACCACATTTTGCGACAAGACACGATCACACAAGGCAGTGTTCAACCGTTTTAAGGCAAACAAGAGAGCACGGCTGCGTTCCAAACCACGTACTTGCCTACTATAGGCCTGTAGTAGACGAAATACATGTATCTCGGCTACTATAAAGTAGGTAAGTACGTGGTTTGGGATGCAGCCCACGGTTTCAAGCAGTCGTCTATTTGCACGTAGAGCATGACAAATAATTAACCGCACTTGCAGCGTTCATAAAAATTTTAAATAAAAACACCCAAAACTGTATACGGTACCATAACGAAGACGAACTGTATGTTAATACGTGAAATTCTGGAGGGAACGTCGGACGGTGTGGCGCGGTGACGTAATGACGTGTGCTGTTAATCGAACTATGTTCCATAACATGTAACATGGGAACATGAAAGGAGTATTCTAAAAGCGCCTCATGTAAACACCTTAATCACAGTATTGTCTTACTCAGAGTAAGGTCAATAATTAGATTACTGCTGTCCATGTAAACATAGTCAGTTACATAACAGGACAGGAGAAAGCAGGTGTTACAACAGGTGTGTGATGCTGCCTTACCCAACTGTGTGTTGTCTCTTCGTGGCAGTTCCTTGACCAGGGCCACAGCATGCTCAGACACCTCCACAGCCTCCCGCTGTGCTAACTGACGCAAACATGCTACTACTGCCCTGCGTAGATACAGGTACGAGCTGCACAGGTTCACCTGCATGAAAACAGATACACAACTTATTAAATATAAGAATATCTGAAGAAAAAAACAAAAAAACAAAACAGGACTATCTGTAAAATAGCGTACGTGCTGACAGCACATACTGAAGTGGTTATAATGGCAAACAGAGAAAATCAGGAAAAAACAGGAGAGCAGTACAGTGATATGACTGACAATCTGTGGTAACCAAGATGCATTTAATCCTGTAATAAACCTGTGATCTGTCCCTGAAAAACCCACTTTCTTTCCAGAGAGGTGAAAAGCCAGAAGGGAGAAAGAGTAGAGAAAAAGTATGAGGGGGCAGGACTACTGCCAAGGCTTTTCTAGGGAAAATTATCTCACTATCCCTACATTCACTCTTGCAAGTGACAAACTGAAAAGCGACCTTTAATTTTCGATGTACACTATATGGCCAAAATTCTGTGGATACCTGAACATAATATGAGACATGATTTATTTTATTTTTTTAATTCCCATTCCAAATTTAGTCCCTCCTTTTCTGTTATAATAACCTCCACTCTTCTGAGAAGACTTTCCACTAGATTTTGGAACATGGCTGTGGGGATTTGTCAATTCAGTCACAAGCACATTAGTGAGGTCAGGCACCCATGTCAGGCGAGAAGGCTTGAGGCAGCTGGAATCCCAGCTTCCAAAACACAGATATTAAGTGACACAGGTCGCTTGCTAGTGTGAACATAGGGTAAGAGGAACTCTAATGTGACTTATGTTGTCATGCCACAAGTGCATATTGTGCTTTATCAAATAGGTTTACTCAATTTTATTATACATTTACCATTTGTCCTTGAGTTATTAGGGGTACTGGAACAGCTATTCCAATATTAGAAAAATTGTTTTGCTCAGGCCTAGCTGTATGTATGTCTGCAGAAAAAAACCCTGAAAATTCCCTGGCACTAATCCTGCAATGAGAGGCTGTGACTGCAAGTTCATGCTCAAAAGCAGAACACCTGTTTAGGGTAAGCCTGCAAAACAACTGAAAGTCAGTGAGAGAGTGAGCAAAAGAAAGATAAGAAAAAGAGTCAGGAAAAACAAAATAGCAAATGGCAAGAACTTCAAACAGAAAAGGAGAGGAGACGTACCAAAACAGAATAATCCAACAAGATCCCCTGTATGAGAGAGTAAAGCATAGCACTGTCATAGCAAGGAAAATCATCTCAAGCCAGAACAACTCAAGATCGAAACTGAGGACTTCATTATTACAACTAGTTATTCCACTACACTTAACACCTCATGAGGAAATGCATGGAATAATTTAGTTTATGTGTGTGCCTATAGCTCTATTCAGATTGAACTAGTTTTACATGGGTAAGTGGTATAAGGTAAGTCTGGTGAAAGACTCCATATCTTGGATTTTAGTCCTTTCCAAATCTGTCATGGAAATATTCCACAATATTTTATCTTCTATAAACTGCCAAGTAAAAATAAACCCAGGTAATATATAGTGGATATAAAAAGTCTACACACCCCTGTTAAAATGGCAAGTAATTAATAAATAAATAAATAAAATAAAATAAATATCAGATCATAAATATAAATAAATAATAAATATCAGGTCTTTCACCTTTAATGTGATACAGCAACTGTCAAAATGTAAGGAAATTTTAGGGAAAAGAAAAGGAAAAAAAATGTACAATAACCTGGTTGCACAAGTGTGCACACAGCTTAACTAATACTTTGTTAAAGCACCTTTGTTACTTTGTTACAGCACTGTCTTTTTAGGTAAGACACTACCAAATTAGCACATCTTGATCTGCCAATTTTATTCCATTCTTCACTGCAAAAAATGGTATTCTTTGGGAAAAGAGGTTTTGTGTTATTTCTTCAGTATTAAGACACTCCAGGAAGCGTTACTTTCTACTTTGTTGACTGAGCAGAACAATTAAATATAGACAACATTTAAAACTAATTGTCAGAGAAGCAAAGCTAGTAATGATCAAGCACAACTTGGACAGCCACAAGCACTAAAGCTGTTTATAATAGAGAACAAACCAATCAATCATTATTAAAATACATTGTGTGTAGTACACAGAGAATTTTTAGTGTGGCAACCATGCATACATCATGAAGACACCAGAAAAATCAAAAGAAATCAAGACCTTCATCTAAATCTGGTTCTAATTTTGAGTCCCATAATTAAGAGTGTGTGTCTTAATACTCACACAGAGGCTGGGTACCAGACTGGCCAGGTCGATGTGCCGGGGTGAGAACATATGCAAGTGTTGGAGGCATGCAATGGCCTGAGCCTGCACCAGGCAGTCTGGACTGTCCTGCATTATAGCACAGGCCAGCAAACACAAGCTCCTCACTGCACACATACCCACACCCTCACCTGTACACAACAAAGAACACCACATGCTTATGAACATATGTGATGTGAAAGCTTATGAGAAGTTTTTAGTTATGTTTTAGTTAAGTCTAGAGTATCCAGGTTAAGGTACGCACTGGCAAATGGGTGAGTTTTGGTAACTTCAATATTAAGGGTATCCATGTGTACAACTCAGTCTGAATGTCTGTTAAAATGTTTTGGTTTTTTTTTTCAAAATTAATCATAGATGAATAATGAATGTTGCCAGATGGATGAACAACAATTTGGATTCTGAAAAACTGTTAATATGTATTTTTATTGTCGATGAATCATTTACTTAATCATTTAATTCATAAAAAATTCTGGTGAAAATCTAGTGAAATTTGTTAAATTGCCAAGTTACTTTATTATACTTTTTGTGATTCTGAACTACTTCTTAGGAGCACTGATGCAAGTATATTTCCACTTGCCTTTAGTATAAATATACTCAAGTATGTAAGGAACAAAATACTTGGAGGCATGCAATACTGAAAAATAACCAATAACAGTGTGGTGTGATGTGGCCTGACTTGACGCTGAATTACTGTTACCACCCAAACATTTACAGTTAATTAACTACAGTGGACCATCTGAAAAACGAGTTTATTCCAGTCGTCATAAAGCTTTAAACAGTCGTCTGCTCACCAGCCTCACTCTTTTTCACCTCTTGACATTAGTAAGACAAAAAACAGAGCTTGTTTTGTCTTTACAGAGAAACTGGAAAGTACCAAGTCTGCTGTCTTAAAGAGGTTGTGTACACTTCTTCCACAGTGGAAAATTACTAAGCGTTACCCAGTCCTGACACCTGAGAGTCCTTCCATAAACATCTCCTTATAGAAAACATCACCAAATCAAATTATATGCTTTGCTTTGTTAAATAACAGCACATTTATTACCAGTCTAACAGTGGGCTCAGAAAGTACTCCAACCACCTCAGATTTTGCACATTTTATTGTGTTATAGACTTAATTTAAAATGGGTTAAATTGACTTTTTATCCCTCTGTCACTAGGTGGTTGAGGCATTATGTTTGCTGGTTGCCTGTTTGCCATCTGTCCATGCATCCGAAATTCTCTTTAGTGAAGAACAGTTGAATGTTTGTAGGATTTATTTGGAATTATCAACGTAACCAGATGAACTGATTAGATTTGGAATTGATCCAGAGAGGGCCGAGGTCACCACAAGGTCAAATGTCAAACAGTTTTTCTTCAATCACTTCTGTCCTGCTTGAAGTATATTTTAAGGGCATTTCAGACATACAAATTTGTAACAAGAAGGACTAGACTTGCTGGTGTTGGAAACATCCCCATTGATGCTGTTGGTGTCAAATTCTACTTTTTTTGCCATTTATCTACATGGAATAATCTATAATGATGAAGAAAAACATGTTTTAATAAATTCTTGCAAATTTATTAAAAATCAAAAACTAAATTATCTCGTATAGATAACTATGCAGATCCTTGGATAAGGCAATCCAAACTGAGCTTGGGTGCATTCTGTTTACTTTGGTTATCTTGAGATGTCTGTAGGCCATGATGGGAGTCCACCTGTGGCAAATTCAACTGATTGGACATGATTTAGAATAGCATACACATGTGTGTATAAAAGTCCCACAATTCACTGTGTCAGATCAAAAACCATGAAGTCCAAGGAACTCTCTGTAGAACTCCGCTATCAAACTGAACAGAGATGTACAGTCAGGTCCATAAATGTTTAGACATTGACAAAGCTAATTATTTGACCTGTCTACCACAGTAAATTATACTTGAAATTAAAATATTAATATGACTTTCAGTTTTAATTTAAGGGTATTTACATACAAATCAGGTGAATCATGTAGGAACTACAGCGTTTTATATGTCAACCCCAGGTAATTCAGGTAATTTTCCATCTGCACTGTGATATTTTATCTTTTCTGAAGAGCGGTGATGCACTGCAGCTTTCTTTTGGCCTGAGCAGAAGCAGCACCAAACCAAACAATGATGGTGCTGTCAATGATGTCAAGATGGCCTCAATGATAGCTGAGATTTATTTAATACTTAGTGGAGAAGCCTTTGTTTGTAATGACAGCTTCAAGATGCTTCCTGTAAGAAGAAATTAATCGGCTGCAGTATTCAGGTGTGATTTTGGCCCATTCTTCTAAACATATTGTCTTTAAATCTTGTTCAATTGGATTCAAGTCAGGTGATTGACTGGGCCATTCTAACACCTTGTTTTTTTTTCTCTGAAACCAATTGAGAGTTTCATTTACTGTATGCTTTGGATCGTTGTTCTGCTGGAAGGTCCACCCATGTCTCATCTTCATCATCCTGGTGGATGGCAGCAGATTCTTCCTAAAAATTTCCTGGTAAAGGGCTCCATTCATCATTCCTTCAATTATATGAAGTCTGCCAGTACCATGTGATGAGAAACAGCCCCACACCATGATGCTTCCACCTCAAAACTTTTGGTTGTATATACTGTTTGTATAGTGTTTTAAGGGTGATGTGCAGTGCCATTTCTTCTACAAGCATGGTGTGTAGTATGACAGCAAAATTTAACTTTTTGTCTCTCATCTGTCTAGACTACACTCTCCCAGTATTTCGTAGGCTTGTCCAAATGAATTGTAGCAAACTTTAAACAAGCTTCAACATGCCTTTTCTTTAGTAATGGATTCTTGCGGGGTGAGCATGAGGAGTGGAGTGCATTGCCTATTGTTTTCTCTGTGACGATGGCATCTGCTGCCTCTAAGTGTTTCTGGAGATCTTTCTGAGTCGTCCTTGGCCCTTGAGCTACTCTTCTGACTCCCTGGTCAGAAATTCTGCAAGGAGCTCCTACGCGTGGCCGGGTTGATGACGGAGTGATGTTGCTTCCACTTGTGGATAATGGCCCAAATGGTGCTTACTGAAGGATTCAGAAGTTGTATCCGATTCCATCAATATGTTTTGCAAGAATAAGGTTGCGAAGGACTTGGGAGAGTGCTTTGCTTTTACCCATCATGAGATGTGGGACACCTTGGTAACGAAAAGCCTTTTTATAGAACATCAGTTTACTAACCCAGCTGATATTAATTTCAACAGATAGGGGGTATAGCTGGTTCCTTGCCTTAGAGAACTGCCTTTTCTTAGCATGTTCAATACTTTTTTCCTCTGTCATTCCACTTTATTACACATAACTTTATTTATGGACTTTAATCTTGTGAATTCTTTATATTTCCAGATTTCCTGAGTTAATACTGATGTCTGGTGAAGATTTCATGTGAATAACCTCATTGGAAATATATTTACTGGAATAAAATGTCGACACGTCCAATACTTATTTCCCCCTCTGTATGTCCTTATTATTATTGGACATCAGATCTACATATAAGTGTGCAATCCTTGGTGAATAGGGAGAATAGTGGGGGAAGAGCACACATCCCTGAGGTGCAACAGTGCTGGGGGTTGTGGAGTCCAGCGTAAAATTGTTTATCAAAAACTCCATGATCCAGAGGCAGATAGAGTTTAGCAAATTGAATTGTCTGAGTTTCTTGTCCAGTAGCTCTGGGATGATTGTTTTAAAGGCTGAGCTGAAGTCAAAGAACAGTATACTCACATATGTGCCAGGGGTGTAGAGATGCTGGTGGATGAAGTGTAGGCCTCTGACTGACCTTTTGGAACTGTAGGAGAACCAAGCAGTGCACAATTCCAAAGACTGATTAAAATGTCTGTGAACACAGGTGCTACTTGCTTTGCACTGTGCTTGATCACGGAGGAGGTGGTAAGATCTGGGCCAGCGGTTATCCTGATATTTTGATCTTAAAATGTTTGCAGACCTCCTTTGTGGTAATGAGTGGTGGGGGCAATTCTGGAGTGGTAGAGGGAGTTATGAAGTAACAGGTCCAGCAGCTTGATAATTAGTCCATTATTTTTCAATTTGGAAACAGAAATGTTCAGTGCTTTTTATTTTATTTTTTATTGGTGAGATTTTGGAGACCTTTACAGACTGAGGAGCAGTCTTTGGTGGTAAATTGTTCCGCAAGTTTATGCGAGTTCATAATTTTGCAGCCTTGCGGATAGAACCCACTGTCAATTATGTAGATGATCCACCATACAAATCTCTGTGAATTAGCAGTTACTATAAAAACAATTACATATTAGAATGAGTGCATTAATATAAACCTGTGATTTTACTTACAGAAAGAAATCAGACAGAGAAAAAGAGACATGGGGAGGTTGAGTTGACACGGGTGTCTGTACCTTGCAGGTCAGGACCCAGTGATGTGATGAGTGCACTGAGGCAGCGCCCCAGACTCTGCTGCACCTCCACATGAGTGTATGGTGTGGTGAGAAGCAAACGCAAAATTAGAGTCAAGCTGGCCTCCATGTGACTATGGTACAGAGGTCCAGCCTGGTCCACCACCATGGCCAAAGAATGGAGAGAGCACATCTGCCACACACACACACAAACAGTACATATTTTAAGTACCAAAGACTCCACTAATGAATGCGACATCACACTTGACAGTAAGTGAAGTGTGAACTGGTAAATATTTTAGACCGCAATATGCAAAAGGGCACTTCTGAATACAAACTGCCAGCCCAAGACATCTTAAAAGGAAAAACACTAATAAATAAAAATTCTATCAGACTAAATATGGAGGTCTGTCTCACCTGGACCTCTGGTGAGCTGCTGTCCTGTGAGAGTGTGAAAAGAACCCCCACACAAGCACTGAGGTGTTTGGCTGAACTAAGGCCTCCCTGGTAGCGATAGAGTGCCCCCAGCAACAGGGCATGTCCGGTCCGCAAGACAGCCTCCCTTGCTGCCTTCAGTCTGAAGAAATAAACATCTTACCATTAAATGGCTTCTTTACTGGTCCAGAAATCTAACAAATATGGGTATATAGATTTTCATTAGTCATAAAGATAATTTTTAAAACTCTAATGTACAAAAGGCAACTGGAGTATCATCTGAGAATTCAAGATACCCTTAGACTAGTTGGAAAATGTCATTATTTCAATATTGTAAATATGAGATTATCACAAGTTCTCTCACTATGACTTACTACTCTACAAGACTGTTAGCAATGTAGAAGGCTGAAAAACATCCTAAATGGTGCACAAGCACAAGTACAGTATGAACGTGCATTTATTCTATATTCATAGAGAAATATTACATAGAAACCTAATATATGCATGCTGTTACATGCAGAGGTGCAAATATACACATTGAAAATACACCTTTTCAAGGAAATATAATCTCAAAGAAAAAGAGTAACAGAAACAAAGTAGGACAAAATACCTTTTCAAACCAATTTTAAATTTTAAATATGTTAAATAAAAAGTACATCAACTCTACTGATGTCTTCAAAAGTTAAAAGTGCAATAAATGGAGTGGTGATTGACATGCGATATGTTTAAATACTGAATACATTAGCTGAGCTGGTTTTACATTTTTATTTAACATTTTTTAAATGGGCAATTTCTGTTTCATTGTTTTGGCTTTTTCAGTTCTATCAGATTCTGCATACAGCCAAGGAATGGGGGTTTTAGAAAAATATGTCCGACTTGCCAAGTCGTAACGAGGATCAACTACTGACCATTTTAATGGGTATTATATCCTTGGCTAGGTAAACTATTACAGCACCAGTGATGTCTTTCCAGCACTTACTTGTTTTCTCATAAGGAGTGCTTTTTCAAACAAATTTGTTTAGTTCAGCACTGTTTATATTTATAACCAATGTTAATTTTAAGGTGTTGCTAAACAAGGAGGAGGAATAATCTAAGGAACTGCCTACTCTTGGTTATTATTTGTTTGTTTGTGTATCTGGCCAGGAGTGCGCAAGCTGAAGTAACAAATAAAGTAAAGTCTGGTTCAAAAACAACTTGGGATGCTCTGAGCGTTTTTCAGCGCAACTGACAAAATGTGTCACGATAGTATCCCGATACACACAATCTCTCTTTTTTAATCATTTTAATCATTCACTATCTATGTTCATTATACTGCCCACCCCAAGTTACATGTAACATTTACAGAATATGACTTATGCCCTTATCTGGAGCAACATACAGAAGCACTTTGCTATTTCCATCAAATGCTAGTACAAATAAGACAGTGTCTGAGAACACAATCATGCCAAAACCCTGTGAGAAAGGAGTTAGTACAGCATCAACACAAGGGATCCCTTTTTTTGTTAATTAAATTTGTGCTCATTTAAGTGGTTGGTGAAGAGACAGGTCTTCAGTTAAGACCACTTGTGACTTGCTGTTCAGACAGCAAGGTGAAGATCATTCCACCACCTGGAAGCTAGTACAGAGAAGAGTCTTGATGCATGTCTTCCTTGTATCTTTAGAGATTCTGAGAAGTCGAGCTGTTCTAGAGATTTGAAGAAAATGGTACATTGAGAAATGTAACAAGAACCTGAGTATTCCACAACACTCACTTATCAAAGCTCATCAGGCTGAGGGAGACTGTTACACTGTGGTCACTGAGAACCTGTGCGAATCGGGCGAAACCCTCAGCAGCTACACAGCGAAGTAGAGGGTTAGAGCTCTCCAGCGCTCCCAATAGGATAGAGAGTGCGGGCTTCTGCACCTCCTCTGGACCAAGTGTTACATGACCCAATGCCAAACACTGGAGAGAGACAGACAAACAGTTTACATACACTAGCAAGGTAAAAGTAATAATGTATCACAATATCTAACCAAATTCTGACCTACAAGCACAACTACAGTGGAAATAAAAAGTTTACACACCCCAGTTGAAATGGCAGGTTTTATGATGTAAAAAATAAAACAAAAATAAATGTCAGATATTTTTCTATATTTAATGTGATATAGCAACCAACAAAATTCAAGTTAAAAAAATAGAAACATTTATGGAAAAAAAGAAAAAGCTTACAATAACCTGATTGTATAGGTGTGCACGCCCTTCTATAATGGGGCATGTGAATGTGCTTAGAATCAATCAAATCACATTCAAACTCATGTTCAAAAGTAATTATCATACACCTGTCTTCAATGAAGTGATTCTGATTAACCCCAAATATTAACCCCAAAAGATACTTGACACACTCTTGTTTTCATCCCACTGCTGAAGCAGTGTCTGTAAAGAGCTTACAAAGCATGTACAGGATTTTATTGTCAAAAGATATCAACCAGGAGAGGGGTATAAAAGAATTTACAAAACACTACATGTAGCATGGAACACTGGGAAAGTGAAGAAAATGTGCAAGACAGTGATATTACCAAGAACAAGAGATCCCTCTGAAACTGATGAAACTACAAAACTTAAAGTCAAAATAAATAAATACATCATAAAAGCTTCCAAGAGACCTAGAGGAACATTAAAGGTGCCATTAAAGGTGGGTGATGGGATAGGGTGGCTGGACAGAAGCTAAAACATACATATTTTGGCAAAACATACTGTGATGGCAGGCACCACACACCAAAACCACCACATGTACCTCACGATGGTGCTGAATGGATAGCGCCCATACAGCTCTGGTGCTGTGGATGGCAGAGAAGCACATGGCTCAGGGGCGGAGTGCAGGAGTAAAGCATGGCTGGCGCTCACTAATCCCCGCAGCTGCTCACCCTCCTTGAATCAACTGGAGAGTATAAAAGGATGGTGTCGACCAGGAGAACTTGGCTGCAAGCGTAGTATTAATGCTGACTCTCTTATAGGTTTTGTTCACAGATTCAGAAGACAACAACACTCTCCATCTGCTGCCATACCAAGGTGGGGTGGGGCTTGACTCGAGCCACCCCATAGAGCTCCTAGTTTCTTCCTGCTGTGCTCTGCCTCTGGCCTGTGCTTCTCCATTTGGCCCTTGTCTGACCACAGTGCTGCCACCTCCAATAAAGATGCCCACAGCCCAGTGACAACACCAGCCTCCCAGTCATTTCCTCCTCACTCCCCTCTGCCTTTCCCACAACTTGTAAACAAAAGGAGCCCTGCTGAGGGTTACTAACTTCCGTCTCTGTCTCGGAGTATCTGTGTTCTGATTGCTGCTGCACTGGTGGAGAAGGTGGACATGAACAGAGACGCTGACCAGACCCTCCGCATGGACCCAATGCTCCAAACACCTACTTGAACCCAACCTGCAACAGCAGAAAGTCACACAGGAGCTGGCACGAGGGCTCAGCCTAGTCACAGAACGTAGCTTGGGGTGGCGGCAGCAACCCCCTTCCGTGATCCCTGCTAGGACCCTCACAGTCGCTTTACCAAATTGATGATGATGACATCGAGGCCTATTTGCACATATTTCAATGGATTGCTAACTGTACAAGATGGCCAAAATGAGAATTGGCCCAGGTAATAGTGGCTCTTTTATCTGGAGAGGCATATTATGCACTCACGCCCACCAAGTCCATGAACTATGATAAGGTGAAGGCAGACCTCCTGGCACGCTGCGACCTGTCTCCCACCGATGCGGCAGCAGAGTTCCACAAATGGGGCTACAAGTCAGGGGGCTCACCCCAGAAACAAAATGGACACCCTTCTGCATACTACCAAAAGGTGACAGCTGGCGAGGTAACTGAGCAGGTAGCAATGGACAAGTTTGTCAGGTTGCTACCAGACGAGGAGTGCAAAGCAGTCCGCATGCAATCCTCCAACATCCCCAAAAATAATGGTTAAAAAAATGACCTTGGATACTGAGCTGGGTGTGCAGTCCACACACACACACACTCACCATCAGTCTCAGGCTGGAAGGCCCACCTGTACTTACTAGATTTACAGAGCACAATTGCCTTGGCCCACTCCACAGTCCTACCCTGGGCTATTCAGACATGCAGGAGCCTGGCAGTTTCAAGCATGCACAGGTGGGGGTCTAGGTGGGAAACCATAAAAGTGAGTGCACCTGCCCGCCCCCCCCCCCACCCACATCCTGCTCCCAATCATGAGACAATACATGGAGGATCCCCCATCATGAGAAAACACATGGAGGAAGTTCAAGCAAATAACAACAAATATATTATCAGCCCGCCCAACCATGTGAGTTCCAGCCTAGAATCTGGATGCACCTTCTGTTACATATATAATAAATAACATCTGCAACAGCTAGGTAAGTGAAAATACACCCAGCTATATCATGTTCACTTGATTAAAACAATAAAATGAAGCTGTCCCTGTGCTCTCAGCTTTTGCTGTTGTCTCCCCAGAACCACTCAGGCATGTGCTGGTACAAAAGAGGGAAGACCTATCCACCTCACAGTGGCAAGATCTGGGGGAATTGCTGGACCAGATTGTGGACATGTTCTTGAAGGGGCCAGGGCTCACACAACTGATAAAACAAGACATTAAGAGTGGCGATTCAGCAATGGCGATACCCAGTCCCAGAGGCCCGCTGCAAGGCTATTGAGGAGGAAGTGGGCAAGATGCTATGGAATTGGATCGAATTATTGAAGAATCCACAAGCCCCTGGTTCAGCCTCACTGTAGTGGTACCCAAGCCCAACGTAAGCCTAAAGGTCTGCAATGACTTCTGAAAATTAAATGGTAAATGATCTGCACTTATATAGCGCTTTTTTAACTTTAGAGGTTCTACAAAGTGCATTACACTGTGTCTCATTCACCCATTCATACACACACTCTCACATCAATGGTAGCAGAGCTGCCGTGCAAGGCGCTAGCTTGCCATTGGGAGCAACTTTCCCAAGGACACTTCGGCACGCGGAGTCACGTGGGCCGGGAATCAAACTGTCAACCCTACGAAAGTGGACAATCCGCTCTAGCACCTGAGCCAAAGCCGCCAGAAATAACTAAGTATGAGTTTGACAGCTACCCCCTTCCTCGAGTGGATGACTTGGTGGAGTGTCTGGGAAGAGCCTGCTTCATTTCCACCCTCAAACTCACAAAGGGATACTGGCAGGTGGCCCTGACTGCAGAAGCAAAGTCCAAAATTGCATTTCGCACCTCCAGTGGCCACTGGCAGTACGGGGTCTCCCCTTCAGGCTCCATGGAGCACCTGTGATATTCCAAAGTCTCATGGATCTTGTACTGCAAACACACTGACAATTTGCAGCAGCATACTTGGATGACATCATTTACTCACACATAATCAGATCACTTATTCCATTTGTGAGAAGTCTTAAGAAAGCTCTGAAGGGAGGGACTAAATGCAAACCCACTTTAGTGCCATCTGGGGCTGACTGAGGCACACTCCAGACACTAAAGCAAGTGCTCATAAGCTTGAGAGTGCTAAGGAACCCAGACCCCCCCACCCCCCCAAAAAAGTGGGCCATTGAGTACTACCTCTCAGGCAGACATTTCACCCATGGTCCATTACAATGGGTGGCAAAAGCTAAAGCTAAACCAATGCCAATGTTACCCAGTGGTTTCTCCCATTACAGGACTTCTTGTTCCAGGTGCAAGATCAAGCGGGGGTCCACCATGGCAATGCAGATGGTTTCTCACAAAGGCAGCACTATGATGGCAGGCCACCAGTCCACACGCTGTTCGAGCTGCTGCCACAAGGGTGTTGTGGATGGCAGCGAAGCACATGGCCCAGAGGTGGAGTCCAGGAATGAAGCACAGCTTGCCAATTCTGTGGCTGCTCACCCTCCTCAAGTCAACTGGAGAGTATAAAAGGACAGCACGGACAAAAGGAGCCCCGGGTTGTTAACCACCATCTCGGTCTTTTGTCTGCCACTGCTGCAAGGTGCTACAATACAATCAAAAATGTGGCAAAATATGTTCTGGTGTGATGAGACCAAATGCATAATTATAAAAGATACGTTTCGTGCAAAAACAAGATTCATCACCCAAAGATAACCATACCCATGGTCAAGCATGGTAGTGGCAGCATCATGCTATGGGGCTTCTTCTCTTCAGCTGGGAGAGGGGCTTTATCCAAAATAAGGGCAAACATGGATAGCCCCAAATACCAATCTACTTTTCACAATACCAGCAGGGCTCTGTTAGACAACTGAAAATGAAGAAAATTTTCACCTTTCAGCATGATAACAACCCAAAGCAAAATCCAATAAAAAACCTGTGGAAAGGCTAGAAGAGGGCTGTGCACAGGAGATCCTCATGCAATTTGATAGATATGGAACATTTTGCAAGAAGTATTTTTGTAAGAGTAATAAAATAACTAAATCAAAATGTACCAAGTTGGTAGACTCTTACCCAAAAAGACCGAGTGCTGTATTACAAACAAAAGTTGCTTTAACAAAGAATTGGTGATGTGCTCACTTATGCAACAAGATGATTGTAAAGTTGTTTCCCTAAAACATTTCTATTTGTACTTCACTTGGATTTTGTGGAGTTTGCGGCTCTTTGTTGCTATAACACCCTCCAATCTACTGGGAAGGCTTTTTACTAGATTTTGGAATGCTGCTGTGGGGTTTTGGCCATTCAGCCGCAAGAGCATTAATTCGGTCAGGCACTGATGTTGGGCGAGGAGGCCTGATGTGCAGTCGCTGCTCCAATTTATCCCAAAGGTATTCAGTGGGGTTGAGGTCAGGGCTCTGTGCAGGCCACTTGAGCGCTTCAGTACCAACAATGTCTTTATGGACTTCGCTTTGTGCTTAGGGGCATTGCTGGTTCAGGTTTGGAGTAGATCCCTTAGTTCCAGTGTAGGGAAATCATAATGGTACAGCATACAAAG